>NC_081413.1:296790429-297097929 GCF_030272615.1 Cryptomeria japonica | reverse complement strand
CTTGCTGAGTGGGTTTGGACTCCTCTCATGCACAGATTTAGGCGCAAATAACAAGAAGGTTTGCACAGATTGGGGTCGGCAATGTAGAAAATTACTGATTTTATCCTTTAAACGTTTGCATTTTTCCTCAAAATAAGGCCAACTTAGGGCTATTTTACCCCCGAGTGGGTTTGAAAGGCTCATATGCACAGACTAGAGGTGAGAGAGAGAGAGAGGTTGAGAGGAAGAGATAATGACCTGGAGAGGGTAGAGAAAGAGAAGTAGAGAGGGAGAGAAGAAGAGAGGGATGGAGAAAGAGACCTAGAGAGGGGAGAGAGAAGAGAAATAGTAGAGAGGGATAGAGAAAAGAGATAAAATAGAGATACCAATGCCAATCTTTTTCTATAAATTTTTTTTTTCTAAAAAATCGGCCTACCGTCGGAATTCCGACATCAAAGCATAAAAATTCCGACAGAGGAGTGTCGTCGGATGCACAACATCCTCGTCGGAGCTCTCCTGGGGACCGTCGTAATTCCGCCGCCAAGGGGTTAAATTACGACGGCCTCCAGGAGAGTTCCGACGAGGATTCTGTGCATCCGACGACAATCCTCTGTCGGAATTTTTACGCTTTGATGTCGGAATTCCGACGGTAGCCCGAGATTGAGACGGTATTCTTTCTGGGTATGAGTATCAATGGCGGCCGTCGGAAAGGATGGGGCTGATGTTGGAATTGCGACGACAACAAGGATAGTCGGAACTTCCGACAAAAAGTTTTCGACGGCTTTTTTTGTCGGTAGTGCGACAAAAATGCGTCGGACTACCGACGATTTGCTGTCGAAATTTTGACCCGAATGTACTAGTGTATATATATATATAACATGCATACAATGAGGAGGAAGACAATACCGCAATCGATAAGTGTTGTGCATCCCTCCATTCACACTACAGCAGTTCAAATTTAATTTCAGATTATATCTTCATATCTTCATCTCTTCTATCCTCTTGATCACAGAATTTGAATAAACTTAACATGGTATCAGGAAGATCAAATTAAATTCTGTAACGATCATATAGACTTTCACCCGGTTCTTAGTAGATCACATTCCTACAATCCCAACGGCAACCGAAATTAGGTTTGAAGATCGACTAGATGGAGCATCAAATTTTGTATCTTGGAAATTCAGGATCATGCTTGTTTTGAAAGAAAATAAAATTGACTCGCATGTCGAAAGTGAAATTCCTGAACCCTCTATACGGAAAAAATTTAGTGGAGCAAGGGCAGTGAGAAGGCTCTTAAGATAATTGTGGATTCAGTGAGAGACCACATTGTGCCAGTTATTTCTAAATATGAGACGGCTTTTCAGATGTTCAAAGCCCTAGCTGACATTTATGAAATCAACAACACTAGCAGGGCTCTCACCTTGAAGAATCAACTACACCATATAAAGATGAATAAAGAAGAGACAATTACATCCTATTTCTTGAGGATCATTGAGCTTAGGGATCAACTATCCACTATTGGACATCTAGTAGACAACAAAGAACTTGCTATGATGGTCCTAAATGGACTTCCTACCTCATGGGAATCATTCATTCAAGGAATTGGTGCTCGTTCTAAATTTCCTAAGTTTGATAGATTGAAAACCAATTGCATTCAAGAGGAATCTCGACTTGTCACAAGAGGAATAAAACAAAACAATGGTAATGAGGATATTCAAGTTCTAAATTCTAATGCCCACAAGAAAGGAAAGAAGAAGAACTTTAAGAGAAAGAGGGACAACGACTCAAATGGAAAGGGGTCTTCAAAGAAGAAGAGAGACATTTCTGAAGTACAATGTTTCAGATGTGACCAATCTGGGCACTATGCAATGAAGTGTCCAGACATGATCAAGCAATAGGCTTCAATGGTAGAAGTTAAGAAAGGGAGTGATTCCGAGAAACTAGTCTTCTACTCAGCCCTCTCTAGTCAAGTCACCTCCAGTTCCAACACATGGGTGATTGACAGCGGAGCATCTCGACACATCACTGGATTTTGTGAGCACCTAGATACACTTGTGGAAAATTCAAATGAAGAAGTGACAATTGGTGATGACTCAAATTATCCAGTTATGGGAATAGGAACCTGCAATATCAACCTAAAGTCGGCATATCCCTATAGCTGACTGGAGTTCTATTTGTACCTCGTATAAAGAGAAACCTTGTCTCAGTTTCTGCACTTGAAGATAAGGGTTACAGATTAACCTTTATGGAAGGAAAGGTACTTGCTTGGCCAAAGAACTCCACCATCAAGAAAGCCCACACCATTGGAGTAAGGCAAGGGAGCCTCTACAGACTTTGCACCACTCCACCTCAAGCCTTGATTCATGAGACTCCAGATTCAATGAACTTTGGCACAAAAGATTAGGGCACCTTCATTTCCATGCTCTACCTAAGATAGAGAAGATGGTGATTGGCTTACCCAAGCTAAGTCACAGTTCTGAAGGAGCCTGCAAGAGGTGTGCCTTGGGAAAGAATACTAAAGGGTCTTTCAATTCTAGCAACAGTAAATCCAAAAATGTATTAGAATTAGTTCATTCTGATTTATGTGGACCCATGTCTGTACCCTCCTTAGGGGGATTTTTATATTATGTAATATTTGTAGATGATTATTCTAGGAAGACCTGGATATATTTTCTGAGGTACAAAGAGTCTGAAGAAATCCTTTCTAAATTTAAGGAATTCAAAGCTCTTGCAGAAAACATGACAGGTAAGAAAATCATAACCTTAAGAATAGACAATGGGGGGGAATACACTTCTGATAGGTTTAAAGATTATTGTGTAAATGCTGGGATTAAGGGGGAGTTAACTGTACCTTATAACCCACAACAAAATGGGGTAGCTGAAAGAAAGAATAGGACTATAGTAGAAGCTGCTAGGGCTATGTTGTTGGATCAAAATATAGAAACCTCATTTTGTTCTGAAGCATCTAGGACAGCTGTGTACATTCAAAATAGATGTCCTCATTTTCTTGATAATAAAACCCCTGAAGAAGCCTTTACTGGTAACAAACTTGACATAAGTCATCTCCGGATCTTTGGGTGTCCAGTCTATATTCATGTTCCCAAAGAAAAGAGATCAAAGTTAGAACCTTCTGGAAAGAATGAGGTATTTGTTGGGTACAGTGAAACCTCTAAGGCTTATAGAGTATACATACCTGGACAAAGGCAAATTGAACTAAGCATAGATGTCATCTTTGAAGAAGACATAACATTCAGGAGGTCCAAAAGCTCTAATGAATTAGAACACCAAGATCCTCCTACAAGCATGGATGAGGATCCCACCCCTGAGGTTCAGAGGGAGACCCCTGAAAATGCTGAGCATGAAGTTCAAGACTTACCTTTAGAAGAACATTATCCCGGAACTAGGAAGAGACCACTTTGGGCTAAAAAGATGCTTCAAGAAGCTGAAAATTATGCTGCTCCAAAGGGGACCTTCAGAGAAAAGAGACCTAACCTATTTTCCAGTTATGCTGCCTTGATGAGTGAGACCATTGATGCAAAACCTTCCTGTGTTGGAGATGCTCTCAAGCATCAAGTTTGGAAAGATGCTATGTCAGAAGAGTATCAGTCAATTCTGAAAAATGATGTCTGGGATATTGTGCCTAGGCCTAAAGGCAAATCTGTGGTATCTTCTAAATGGCTCTTCAAAATCAAACATGCAGCAGATGGCAGCATTGAGAAGCACAAAGCAAGGTTTGTTGCTAGAGGTTTCTCACAGAAAGAAGGTATTGACTATGAAGAGACATTTGCTCTTGTTGCCAAATACATTTCTGTCCGAGCAGTTTTGGCTATTGCAGCATCTAAAGGATGGAAAGTCCATCAAATGGATGTTAAGACTGCTTTTCTGAATGGTAAGATTGAAGAAGAAGTTTATTTGGAGCAACCTGAAGGTTTTGTGATTCATATGTCTGTAGATTAAAGAAAGCCCTATATGGACTGAAACAAGCCCCTAGATCACTATCTCTTGGAATTAAGGTTTTCCAAAAATGAAGCAGATCCAAATCTCTACTACAAGGTAATCAATGGTGAGTTATTAATTCTTATTCTTTATGTTGATTATCTACTAATCACAGGAGAGGATAATCGTATTTTCTTGGTGTAAGAAAGAATTAGCCTCTGAGTTTGATATTAAGGATTTAGGAATTCTTCACTACTTTGGAAGTTTGGTAGCAGGCAGATGGTATAATCCTTAATCAAGGAAAATATGGTATAATCCTTAATCAAAGAAAATACACCATTGATATACTCAAGAGATTTGGAATGATGGATTGTAGATCCATGACCACACCTATGGAGACAAATCTGCACAAGCTAAAGGAAACAGCTACAAAATCAGAGTTTGCAGATCCTACCCTCTACAGATAGATTATTGGATCTCTGATGTATTTGGTAAACACAAGACCTGATATATGTTATGCTGTTAATACACTAAGTCAGTTCTGTGTGAACCTAGGGAAATACATCTTGTTGCTACAAAGCATATTGTAAGATATCTTCGAGGAACTATTAGTTTTGGTCTGAAATATAAACATGTAGATCTTGACCTACATGGATTCACTGATTTTGATTGGGCTAGAAGCGTAGTTGACAGGAAAAACACATCAGAATGTTGCTTCAGTTTAGGATTAGGATTGATCTCATGGATATGTAGAAAACAGTCTTCAGTTGCTCAAAGTTCTACAGAAGCTGAATACATTGCAGCCTCCATGGGAGCAAGAGAAGCAGTATGGCTCCGGAAATTGCTTGTAGGACTGTTTGGTCAGCCCTTAAATCCTACTGTCATCTATTGTGACAATCAGAGTTGCATCAAGCTTTCAATGAATCTAGTATTTCATGACGGGTCTGAACACATTGAGATTCCTTATCACTATGTTCGAGATATGGTGGAAAGGAATGTGATCCGACTGAATTATATTAGTACAGGTGATCAGATTGCAGACATTCTTACCAAGTCTCTCTCCAGGATCAAGATTGAACACTTTAGAGATAAACTTGGTATGGTTGAAAATGTTATTTAATTTTGAGATAGTCTCTCATTTATTCTTATATACTAATATATTTAAGATGTTTAATGTGTAAACTCTTTTATTTGTCATGTGTGTGACTCCATGACTTCATGGGCCCCCTGTGAACATTATTGAAGGGTGATGACTTTTCAATAATGAACACTTGTTTCAAACTGATATTGTAAGGTGACGATTTTTCAATTATCAATTTATCTATCTTGATGGATATCATGTGACTTGATATCTGTGGACATGTCATGATAGTATATATCTCTGAGACATTATGGTAGATATCAGTTGGTTGATATCATTAAATAAACCATAATTATGATAGAGATCTTCATGGTGAATATTATGTCCATAATATTCGTGGACATGCCATGAATCATTATCAGTATGGTAGGCATCATGTGACTTGATGTCAGTGCACATACCTTACTTGATAACTATGAGTTATGGTATGGTAGGCATCATGTGACTTGATGCCAGTGTACATACCTTACTTGATAACTATGAGTTATGGTGAGTATCATGAGACTTCATATTCATTGTTGAACCATATCTCTGAATATCACTATGGTGTGATATCTCTTCTCTTCACAATCAATGGATGAATTGTGATGTTTTCTCTAACATGAAATGTGTCCTCCCTAGCTAAGAGGGAGTGTTAATTCTTGTAATGTCAGTCATACAATTTCATAATTCTGATGCATGAATTGATTATATAATAATAGATAAACTATTGGTATATACATTAACAATAAATAATAAATAAAATCAAAATCGAATTATGGTGTTTGTCACCGGTCACACCCTTCATGTTAACAGGCCGATTCATAATAAATCGCGTTTCCTCACGATCAGTCAAGCAAGCAATGATCTTAATGTTTGTTAACGTGCTGTGTTATCATGAGTGGTACGTAGGGAAGAGATGTGTCTTCCCACGTGGGAAGACATATCTCTTCACTACGTACCCTCTCATTCACATATATATAACATGCATACAATGAGGAGGAAGACAGTACCGCAATCGATAAGTGTTGTGCATCCCTCCAACGTGGGAAGACATATCTCTTCACTACGTACCCTCTCATTCACATATATATAACATGCATACAATGAGGAGGAAGACAATACCGCAATCGATAAGTACAGTTCAAATTTAATTTCAGATTATATCTTCATCTCTTCTATCCTCTTGATCACAGAATTTGAATAAACTTAACAGTTATGAATCATTGAAGATGCTTCCTTAGTTGAATTGTGGAATCATGAGGTGCATACAACCTATTGACTTAGTGCTAATTTAGTAATTTATGGGTGATGTATTCATTTTATTTTTATGGTGGGTCATTACTTCCAAGACTAGTGCCTATTTATTAGGTTACAAAGTCGTAATTTACCATGAGAGACAACACAAAGAAATCACAAGGATTATGAGTTGTGAATAAACATACACCAGAAATACAATACGAGATAATTGAACATTCTTAGCAATCCATCTCCAAATTGCAAAACCCACCTATAATAGAGAAATGAACATTACAAATCTTGCAACAAATTAGAATTTTGTGACATTCATCAAATACCTATAGGCTATTACATTCATACTAGCATTCCCTTGAAGATCTACAAATGGATCCTGTTGTGCGAATTGCACACCCATCCCCGTCTTGGACAGGGACCCCCCAGTTTGTGCCTTTCTGTCCTGCCCTAAAATTTGGCTAAGTTTGGAATTTCCTGACCTTGAAATTTGGCTAAGTCTGGAATGTCCTGATCCTGAAATTTGACTAACTCTGAAAAACTGAGGAAACCTCCAAAAACTAGAATTTGCAATATAACTCCTGGAGGTCTGAAACCACTCTCAAACATCCTGAACATACTTAAATGTTATATTCCATATGCTCAATTTCGGACCTAGAAGCCAAAAGTTGAAGAAGTGAAAAGTTGCCAAAAGGTGGTTTAGGTCCGGATTTCACTAAAACGCCCAATTTCAGACCCTAGCTTCGAAATTTAAAGTTTCTTATAAAGTTGCCAAAAGACCCTCAAGGTCCGAAAACACTTTAAATGTCCATTTTCGGACCCTAGGACAAAATTAGAAAATGTGAAATAGTGCGAAATGTTTCGAAAAACTCCTCCAGCTCCGAAGTTCGCTTTATAACCCCAAATTCGGAGCCTTGCTCCGAAATTTGGAAGTGCATCGATTTTGCATAAAACGCCTTACTGACCAAAACATTAAAACCTCCAAAAATCTGAACTTCACTTCAAAAATTCGCAAAATAACGTCCAAATGGTCCGAAGTCTTCTTAAATTTGGCAAAAGTGTTTCAAGGTCTGAAATTTCGGATAGAAGGTTAAAATCGCGAAAACTCAGAAATTTGTAAAAACACCTTCAAACCTCTGAAATTTGCAAATGCTTTTATAGATCCGAAGTTTTTTAAGGGAATTTGCGAAGCATGTTGACGGTCCGAAATTCGCATAGGTTGTAGAAAGTGCCTTAGGGTCCGAAGTCTTCAAAAGTTTACACAATGCGCTTAGGGTCCGAAAATAATCCAACTTGCAAAAAACGCCTTAAGCTCCAAAAAATCGCAAAAGCGTTAAAAGTCCCGAAATTCGCCAAAAGACCTTCATGGTGCGAAATATGGGTAAATTCCCAAAAAAACGTTGAATGGTCCGAAATTCTGGACAAGTTGTAAAAACCGCCTTAAGCTCCAAATTTGGCATTAAAATCGCGAAATTTCCAAATGCGTTTAGCTCCGAAAATACTCCTAGTTTACCCAAAAAATGCTTGAAAGGTCCGAAATTCTTAGAGTTTGCAAAGAGGGGCAAAGGGTTCAAAGTTTTTTAAGTTGCAAAACATCCCCAAGGTCGCGAGTTGGAAGATAGACGCAGAAATCGCTAAAACCTCCCCAGACTCCGAAAATATCTCCAATTCAAAAACGTCTAAGTTCTCCAAAATTCACCAGAAAAGCGTGAGTGTTGTGATTTTAAAATTTGCAGAAGTTCTTCAAACCTCCAGAGTCGCGCTATAAAAAGTTTTCAAAACACCCAAGACTCCAAAGGTAAAATCACGCAGAAGTAAATCGACCAAGGATCGGATTTCACATTTGAAGAGAAAGGAGAAGCATTTTCAAGATACATCTCACAAAGAGCTTCTCAAGCTAGACATCGTAATTAAATTTAATGTTTGTTAAATTAATTAATTAATTTTTCAAATTAATTTAATAAAGTGAAATTGGTTGATTGATCGCAGGACGTCATTAAAGAACCAGGAGAAGGCCTCAATCGCAATTCAAGGCCAGGCGCTGAAGATTGGAAAGGAAAAGATGCAAGAGCAACCAAACATTGGGAACCATGCCACTGAACAAAGATAAAGTCACCGGTGAAATTGAAGGCAAAAAGCAAAAGAACACTCTGAATGCTGCAAGTTTATGCATTCTCAAAAAAGCACAGCTGGATTTAAGTCCAGAAATTCAGTTTTAAAACTGAAACAACTTTATTGTAAACTGCCTATGGGTCCCGTGCAAGATTTTTTTGTGGATAACTATTCCCAACCACCAAGAAGATTGGATAGACTTGAATTAAAGCTAAATAGTGGCAGGTAGTTGAGATAGTTGTTGGTTGGATAACTGAGAATTGATTAGGCATGGGTCAAAGCCGTCAGCTTCTGGAAGACAGATCAGGGCCCTTGGATGCAGTCCATCCTGGCCTTTGATTCAAAATTGTAATATCTATAAAAGGCAGAGGCCTTTCTTTTGTAAAGGGTTAGATAGTTAGATAGTTAGATAGGGAGATAATCAGAGATGGTTAGATAGTTAGATTTTAGAGTTAGAATAGGTTAGATCTTAGCAGTAGCATAGAGATGCTATAGAAATTGTTGTAATTGGCAGTTGAAATCAATATATAGACATTGAATTGGTGTTTATTGTCTTGTTTTCATCCTGTTTGCATGTTTTCTTTCAGCATTTTAGATAGATCTTTCTGTTTTGGGTATGCAGGTATTTGATAGATTCAGGCTCATACCACTGAGGATATGCTGATTGTGTATCCTTTTGTGTGGTTAACCTGAGCCTTCGATTGTGCTTAGTTCAATTGCAGGCGTCCGTCTGAGCTGCGCCAGAATTGGGTGCTTAGCTATGCATCTCCAGTTTGAAAATCTTCCAAGTCCCTTTGAAGATTGCACCGTTCCTACAAGGTTGTGAGCTATTCTGGCCAAGCAGGAATTGGTTATGTTGAATCCGTCTACCCGCATACCCGTGTTGTTAGTTTTAGATCTCCTAACCCTTTCCTTTTGCTCTTTATTGCGTAATTCGAGAATCACAGCAGACTAGCTTGTTGCAAATCGTAAGTCCCCCTTGTGTTTCCAGCATAAACACATCGAGCCACTGAGAGATCCCACAGTCAAGACCTGACAAAAGAAACCTTGAGGTTGTCTCCTTTGATCAAACTTAGAAAACAGCATTAGAGACTTCCTTATCTCAAGAGAAAGTAGGATAATCAGTTGGCTATTCTATTCTGTGTTGGCCGTATGGAGTCTGCAGCAATGCGACTTCAGACACGTCAACAGATCCACAAAGACATTAAGTTACATGAATCATTTACAATATTAACCTCCTTGTAGTTTACAATGGCAACTGAATTTGCAAGAGTTGAAGCCCTAGAAGCTTCTTAGTGTTTGGAGTCACGTGGAGAGTGACAAATGAGTAGCCTTAGGAAGGGAATAGAGTCGTCTATAGGTGTAGAGGCCACCCACGCGTGCACGCTTCTTGCGATTTACAAAATATTTTTCTCTAATGGAAATTGGATTTATTTAAGAGTTGAAATCTAAGAAGCTTTTCGTTACCTACAATTGCATGGAGTGTAAAATGACAAACACTTTCAATGTTGAAAATCTGCAAATATATATCATTCAACACCATAGATGAAAAAATCGTCTAAAAATTGCCAAAATCGCGATTTTTCCCAAGTCAGAACCCTAGATGATTTAATTGCCGTTTAAATCGGGAGCGGTTTTTAAAAAAAAATCGCTAGATTGATGCCGATAAAATCGTGTGTAAAACTGTAAAAATCGCGTTATGAAAAGTGCGGAAAAGTTTATAATTTTTGGCAAACCTAAAAGCGGTTCTATTTTTTACGGACGAGGGCAAAGTCCATTTTTTTAAGCACACGACTGGAGGGAGACGCGATGGCTGACGAGATTGACGAAAGTTGTTGATGCGACAACCGATGGGTTGCAGAGGTAAGGGTAGATTTATTGTAGAACAAGGTTTATTGTAGAGTAAGGTTTATTGTAATTCCGAATTTGTAATAGAACACATTTTCGAATTTCCTCAAACTACACAGGTTTATTGTAATTCCGAATTCGTAATATAGTAGATTTATACAAAGATTTAAAACGCCCTAAGTGAAGAAAAACACTGTCCTAGAAAATAAAATACCAGAAAATAAAATGAAAAAAATGAAAAAATCCAAAAAATACTAGATTTGTAATAGTAGATTTATATAAATACCGTGACAGTATTTTCACTATCCCAGAAAATATAAATACTATCACAGAAAATATAAAAACTATCACAGTATTTATATTATTTTGTTTTGTGGTCTAGACACTACGATATGTATTTGACTCCAACGTATTTAGAACTTGAACTTGTTTTTTGGTATATTACTATATGGTATGTATTTGAATCAAACTATGATTTATATATGATGGAAACCAGTAATATGTTATTGTGTTCTATAAATTTAGTGTATATGTATATTTTTTTAGAATATTTTAAGAAATTATATATTTTCAAATGTTCGATAATTTTGCCGATTTATTGCCGATTTTTAAACTTTTTTCGGCCAAAAGATTTATTGTCGATAAAGATTTTTTCATCTTTGCTTAGCACTATTGAGTAGCCTTCGGAAAGGGTAGGGTTGCCTATTGTTGTAGAGGCCACCCATGCTCGCACACATCATCAATCCTATGCCTTGATACACAAAATATTGCCTTAGAAGCATCCATTAGTATCTTGAGATGTGTGGGGGTTTTCCTTTTTTTGATTAGAACCATTTTGATAATTAATGGCGCCTTTCAATTTAGGTGTACAAGGTAAGGTCGATCTAGCAAAATCCTCGAGGTGGACACCTTATTACATGAGCAAGGACCATGAGAAGACACAAGAATTAAATCTAGTTGTTCTAGAATCCTTGATCTTCTAGGGAGGTAGGTAGGAGCAAATTGCTAGGAATGTTGACATTTTTGAGTAACACCAAACTTTGTTGGAATTTCAAGCAATTTAGGAACCTTTTGAAACCATGATACTAAATATTTTGAAATCTGGTGGCATTTTGGTGGTTTCCCTAACTCACAAACTGGTTCATGTCTAAATCTTTGCTAACTTAACTTGGAACCTGTTGTGACATATTCACACATCGCCCCATTGCAAATGGGGACCCCTACTTTTTTGCTTTCTGGGGTTTGCTTTCTAGGTGTTTAGGGTTTGTTTGTTAGCCTTTGCTTTTTGAGTGTCGCCAGGGGGATCAATAGGATGGTAGGCTTTGCTTGAGCCAGGGGAGTCAACAGGTGCTCCAGGTTAGGGTTTCTTTGAGAGTCTTCCTTAGGGCCTGGTTTTGCTCTTGTTGCTAATTGTGTCTTGCTTTGTGAGTGGGTATCATTCTTGAAGGTCCGAGCTAGGTCAAGTTGGTGAGTGATGAAGTCTGGAATATCATCCTGATCTTCAAATGCCCTGAAATTTGGCTGTCTGGAATGTCCTGATCTTGAAATTTGGCTGTCTGGAATGTCCTGATCTTGAAATTTGGCTAAGTCTGGAATGTCCTGATCCTGAAATTTGACAAAGTCTGGAAAACTGAAGAATCCTCCCAAAACTAGATTTTGCAATATAACTCCTGGAGGTCCGAAACCACTCTCAAACATCCTGGAAGTATATATGGAATATAACTTAAAGTATAAGTGATACTTAAATGTTATATTCCATAAAATGATCATGACGGAGAGTCCAAAATGTCAAATTTCGCTCCTGACCCTTCCAAAGGGTCCAGAACGAAATTCTCCACAAGACATTCTACTTTGACCAAAACCTAGAACTAACGCATTCCCAGGCTTGAATGAAGGTAAAAACGCTTGTTTGAATGAAGAAATGTGAAAATGAAGTCAGGATCTTGGCCAAGAATAGGGATTTCGCTCCTGACCGTTCCAAAGGGTCCAGAGCGAAAATCCTTGAAGACCTCAAATTCTCACTTATCAAGGCCAAATTTCTAGTTCCTAAGGCATGTTTGAAGGTATTTTTGAATGTTCTAGCCTTGTCATGATTGAAAGATGAAGGATTTTAGCCCAAAAGATGAATTTCGCTCTTGACCCTTCCAGAGGGTCTAGAGCGAAATTCTTGAAAACACTCATTTTTCCTTTAGCAAGAGTCAAGACCAAGGTGGAGATGCATGAGGAAGGATCCATGTTTGCCTCCCAAAGAGGATGAAAATAGGAAAAGTCAAGGATCCAACCCAAAACATGATTTTCGCTCCTGACCCTTCCAAAGGGTCCAGAGCGAATTTTCTCTAAATCACCTTTTTCCCAATTTTGTGCCAAGCCAAGTGTTGAGTAGGGCGAGTTTTGATGGGAGAGGTCGTCAGGAATGACTTTGACTTAGCAATGATTATCAAACTTGAAAATTGAGCCAAAAAGTGATTTTCGCTCCTGACCCTTCCAAAGGGTCCAGAGCGAAAATCTTAAATCCACCTATTTTCCTTGCAAGTCTAGTCAAACGTTAGGTTTTCATGGCTTGGATGGGTGCGAGGAGAGGTGTTCTTGCCTTGTTGAAGTTGATTGAGGACAAATGATGAGTGAGGTCAAGTCGAGATTTTCGCTCCTGACCCTTCCAAAGGGTCCAGAGCGAAAATCCCAATTCCACCTATTTTCTTTGCAAGGCAAGATAAAATTTTGATTTTTATGGCCTAGAGAGGAGTGAGGCAAGGTGTTCTAAGTCTTGGAGGTGATTTGAAGTTGAAAGGATGAGGAAATAACCCTAAAACAAGATTTTTGCTCTTGACCCTTCCAAAGGGTCCAGAGCGAAAATCCTAAAATTTACATATTCCTTTCAAATTTATGCTAAACCATGCCTAGGCCAAGGTGAAAGATGCCCTTGAGATTGCCCTTGAGTTGATTGTTGTCTCCAGAGATGATGATTTTGGGCTAAAGGAAGAAATTCGCTCCTGACCCTTCCAAAGGTTCTAGGGCGAAAATTCTTCAATCACCTTTTTCTCCTTGCAAAATTAAGTCAAACTGGAGTTGGATGAGAGAAGAGAAGTGTTTCCTTGCCTTGTGAAGTGATTTGAAGTTGAAATGATGGAGAAGTGAGCTACAAACAAAAAATTCGCTCCTGACCCTTCCAAAGGGTCCAGAGCGAAAAACCCTAAAACCACGTTTTTCCTCAAGATTTGAGTGAATTCAGGCCTAAACAAGGGTGAGAGATACCATTTGGATTGCCTTGGATAGACTCTTGACCATCAAAGATGCATATTTTGAGCTAAAATTGGAATTTCGCTCCTGACCCTTCCAAAGGGTCCAGAGCGAAATTCTAGATGGGTCCTGTCCCTGGCTAGGTTTTGAGCAAATTCGACCTTTTGGCCTTGTGAATATCAAACCAATGTTGCCAAGTTGGGAAGTGGATTCAATGTGGGGGAGTCCAGATGAATTGAAGTGAAGGAAGTGTAAAATGAAGCCTAAAGAAGGAATTTCGCTCCTGACCCTTCCAGAGGGTCCAGAGCGAAATTCCCAAAATCACCTAGTTTGCCCATGAGGAAGGTCAGGTTGTAGATTCATAGCCTTTGGTGAGGAGAAGGATAGCGTATGCTTGCCTTGGAAGACATTTTGGAGTAGAGACATGGTGGAATTTGTCCAAAAATGCAAAATTCGCTCCTGACCCTGCCAGAGGGTCCAGGGCAAAATCCTTTGAAACTGCTATTTTTCACCTTGTTGGGCTCAGGCGAGGAGCTAATTGTGAGGTAATGTTGAAAGGAGGTCTAAATGAGCCAGGAATGCAAAATTCGCTCCTGACCCTTCCAGAGGGTCCAAAGCGAAATTTTGGATAGGGCTTGTCCCTAGAAAGAGTCTTGAACTAACTTCATTTTAATAGCTTTTGTTGATGATTTAATGTCATAACCCCACATTTTTGTAATTAATTAATAAAAGAAAACATTTATACCTTCCATTATTATTGTTACCTAATCAGAAATGACTCCTTGTTTTATATTAATATAATGATCATATTTTAATTATTAACTCTTAATTGAACTTTACCATAAAATGTTGTTAATTAAATAAACATAAAATAGATATATAATTATTGATACATAACATAATATTATATTTACCATATAATGTGTTACTAAATAAATATAAACTATAATATTAATATACAATATAAATTATCAAACTTAATACATTATAATTATTATTATGGAATAATATCATATTACCATACGATATTATTAATAGAACCAATATTAATATACAATATAAATTACTTATAATATATTAGAAATCAATACTTTATAATTAACGCATCCTAGTTATACCTTAACTACATTAAAAAGGGCGTATTACACCCAACGATCGCATTGTATGGGATGCGGTGCATGTAGACTAAGGCGCCCGAAAGGTAATACGGGTAGATTAGGGAGCGGTGACTCCAACAGTCACCACCACTCACCTCCTCCTTCAGCAGCCACGACCCCTGGATGGGTCCGCTCCAACACCCCCCCGCTAGTATTAAAGTGCATGCCGTGAGGAGGAAGAGGGCAGAAAAGGAGGTACGCAGGAAATAGGAGGTACGCAAGAAATAGCGATGGGTTGGAGGGTAGCCAGGGACGCAGGTAAGAACCTATACCCACTTGTGTTTACTTTGGTGTAGGAAGTATAGAGATCATGGGAATTCATACGTAAGGATATGTGTATAGATAGATAGTCATTCAATGCATGGGTACAGGAATATATATAGATATTAATTCAATGCATTTATATATATATAGATTTATTGCAATGTATTTGTATATGAATAAAGATTAATACAATGGATAGCAATATGATACATCGATATATATATGTGTGTGTGTGTGTGTGTGTGTACGCAGGTGTATAAATGAACCCCCATATGTTCCATTAACCAATGAAAGAATTACAACCATGAGAGATTTAAATGAATGACATTGTCAATTATAAGAATAGTAGGAATAGGTTAAGATATTAACACGATGATAAATGAGACAATTACATATCCAAACCCAGTGAGACATATGACGAATAGAGCAGCAAGGATAGCAGGAACTAGGCCTTTGTCAGGTAGGCCACCCACTGCGGATGACTTAAGGTCTGCCGTAGTTGGGCCGAGGGGGAGTGTACCGCCCTTGGGCCTGATAAGCGCTACAAGCATCCTACTGCATCTAGCCCTCTTGGTCTCATTAGGAACTAAATATGATATTGACTTATTGATAAAACAATAACCTTAAAAGAATTGGCTAAACTATACTCTAGATCAAACCATTCATATCACAAATAAATGTTAAATTGCAATTTTTTTTTATGTTTATAGATTGCGGATTTTTGGGACATTACATTTAAGGTGTGAAATACTATGTTGAAATGAATTTATTATGTGTCCTTAATCATCTTTTGGTTTGTCTTGCAGTTAAAAGAAGACCAGGCCAAGACAAGGACGACCTTCTCCAGTCCAACATCAACAAGGACGGCCTTCTCCAGTCCAGTATCAACAAGGACGGCCTTCTCCGGTCCGGCATCATCAGGGACGACCTCTTCCAGTCCAACATTTGAAGGAAAGGTACACCATCCATCTTGCACATCAAAGACAAAGGAGGTTAAAGCAAGGGTTCGTTGAAGAAGCAGACAGTTCTAGAAGAGTTAATTAAAGTTAGCTTCTCAGCATCATCAAATTGATCATCTACTAAGTTACAAGTGTCAGACAAGGTGGCATCCCAGTCATCACTCCTCCAGTCAGATTGGTCCACCTCACCGTGTCCAGATTCAATGTACCTGACTCATTGGAGATGGCACAAACTTCGATGTACCTACCCCGGTTCTCTATTGGTCGAATATTCCAGAGAAGACATGTGTCCAAACAATACAATTGTTTCATTGGCCAGAGTTGAGTTTGTTGTAACAAACCCTAATTAGGGTTTTCATTGTAAGATCTCGGCCATTGATTTCAAGTTGATCTGAGCCATCGATTTGTATTGAGGGCGCTATATAAGCCTTGGCTCCTCATTTGTAAAGGCTAATAGTTAGTCAGGAGTTAGAAGGTGAATAGTTAGAAATAGTGAATAAGTCAGTTAATAGTATAGCAATTAGAGTAGAATAGAAAGAGAAGGCAAAGATTGCTGCCAAGATGTTGTTGTAAAAGGCTTGTAAAACTTCATTGAAGAAATGGTGAAATCTATGGGTCGATTCAACAATTTGCATGGTCTCTATACTTCTCAGATTTGATTTCATGTTATTAGACGAGTGGAAAAAATGTGTTTGATTGATGGTGAAATTTGTATATCCATACTACTAACAGTTTGTTGATTGCAGACTTGCCTTGTGTAGTCAACTGGAATCATTCACCTTAAGCTTAACTTCAATTGTCGCTTCTTCACTGATATGCATCAGCCTGATGGTGTCTATGCCTGTAGCGATGATCTGAACATCATAAAGCTTTCCTCCGAAGATCGCACTAATCTTGTGGAGATGGTCCTGGGATGTCAAAACAAGACTTAGTTAGAATTTCATCAAAGATCAATCATTGCTCCTACATTCTTAGTGTCAGAATTAGATCCTTCCCTCGCCCTCATCCTTTTTTCTTTTTTTTCAAAAAAAATCTAGGCTAGTGAAATTCTGTATTCTAGCAATATTCAAAGCAAATTAGACATTTAGTCATCAAGTGTAAGTCCCCTTGTGATTCCAGCAAAATCACATCATACCACAAAGAGCTTATCCAGGAGTAGAGAACCTACATACAAGAACTTTGGAGTTGCCTCGACTGATCCTTTGGCGAGATCTTCAGTAGTCGGGAAACTTTGCTCAAGAGAGGATAAGGTACCTTTAGGTATTTTATTCTGTGTTCGCATGTGCATGAAAAACACATCAACAGAACCTTAAGCGAACTTGTCAATGATTATGACCAATCTGAAACCTTTGTTGGAATTTTGGTGAGTTTGCAAATTTGTGAACTTGTTGACACCTTTTGGTGGCACGTTTTGGAGCTTTTTGACAGTTTTGGCCAACTTGAAATTGATGTTAGCATATTAGTAATTTTGAAAACCTGCAAGCTCACAAGGTCTTTGCATATTGACATTTTAGGCTTGGAGAAACCTTTTTGATGTTTTTGGTGGTTTGCAAACCTTTAAAACCTCCACCACTTTGCTTGTCATCATTTTGGCAAGTTTGAGAACCATTTGAAAAGAGTGATGGATGGAGGAGAACTTGTTGGTGTTATGAGGATCAGAGTACCTAATACCACATGCCAAAAGTATCATTATAGAGGTATTCACGCATCTTCGACTCTTGAAAATCTATGAAGGGAAATATCAAAAGTTGGGGATTTGTGATACCAAAGAACTCATGCCACAAGATATGTGGGTGAAGGAATGACTGAAATTGTGACTTTGAAAAACAAATAGTGAAAAGGATTGGGAACTAAGTATTGAGGAAACCAAGGAAATCATATCAGGATACTGGGATGAGAGTTCAAAATTCTGATTAAGGGAAAAGGTAGGTAATAGATGAAAGGCCTATCAAGATGGGAAACTCCAAAACTTTGAAATTTTTCTCAATACTTCAAAATTGAACTAAAGACCTCCACTATAATAACTTTGGTCAACTTTCTAAACCATTTTTCCACAATTTTCACACAGTCCGTGTTAGAAACACGGTTGTCGTTGCACCAAAAGATTGACTTGTTGATGCCCGATACAACTGTGAGATTTAATGAAATTATGGGAGGTGGTTAAGCCATGTTGCAAACCTGAGCACTATGTTGCACAACACAAGGAGACCAAGGGTGCACACCTTGCAACAATGCCCCCCAACGCAAGTGAGGTGTTTGAACCTGTGACCTAGGCTTTGATACCACTTGTTAGAAACATGGTTGCCATTGCACCAAAAGATCGATCTGTTAATGCCCAAGACAATTGCTAGATTTAATTAATCCCTGGGAGGCGGTTAAGCCATGTCACAAATCCGAGCACTATGCTACACAACACAAGGAGACCAAGGGTGCACACCTTGCAACAGTTTGATGCCCTGAAATTTCGTCAAACAATTTGTAACAAATTGGTCTAAGATGGTTTCTTACTTGTTTTAAGTTGATGTTTTAAGAAATCAGCATAACATTTATTTCCAAAACTCACTTATAGAATTCATTGGTACCACGATATTGTATAAAAAGTTAAAAACAATATCACAATACATTTCTTTATTAATTTCTTAACTGCTGTTACAAATGTTGTAACTCCCCGCTAATGAATCCCAGATGACAACAGCTAACTAAACAATTATACATAGCAATTTTTTTTATTAAACATAGCAATTTTTTTTTAAAACTTATTACATAGCATGAAATTAATTACAACATTAGCTCAAGCGGAAGATGATAATTCTCATAACTATGTCCTCTTATAGGTTCCCTAATGTCGCTACCTAAGTGAAACATTCCCCTTAATTTTTTTCAAATTTTTTACATAGCATGAAATTAATTACAACATTAGCTCAAGTGGAAGCTGATAATAGCTCAAGCGGAAGCTGATAATTCTCCTAAATAGGTCCTCTTGCAGGTTCCCTAATGTCGCTACCTAAGTGAAACATTCCCCTTAATTAATTTTTTTCAAATGTTTTTCAATATTTTTCCCTAATGTCGCTACCTAAGTGAAATAGTCCCCTTAAGTTCCATTTCATCATTCAGATCAAAGGGAAATTCATCCCACACAGGTTCCTTGTCATTGCTAGGTGCCATCACACCCGGATCCCAAGTGCTAAGGGGCTGATTGTTCTGATCAAAGGGAAAGCGCTCATCATACTCATGGAGTCTTGACTCATTGAATAAGTCACTCTCAATTCACTTAAACTGATATCTTCATAAGTATCTCTCTCCAAAAGCTTAGTTTGATAATCAAACCCAAGACCACCCATGTCACCAACACTATAATGAAGCAAAGAGTCATCAATGCTAGCTGTTTTGAATATTTTATCCCTTTTGCCTTCAATTAGCCCACCGTTTATAGGTGTATCTTTGATCTCATATTTAGTAGTCACATGCATACCAAGAGGTCTTCTTGTGAAAACTCTTGGGAAGTTGGGGCAGCAACGAGAGGGGAACCATTTATCACCAAATCTTCAACATGATTATGTACAAGCGCATTGGAATCATCACCGACATCATCACTTTGGTACTGGTCATAAGCTGGTTCAATGACACCACCCAAATCATCCTTAACATGCTCTTCATTAGTGAACTCATCATGCACAACCTCAGCTACTGATTTTTCTTCTTCTTGAATGACAACCTCATCAACAGTAGTTGAATGCATCACCAAAGAGTCTTCATGAAGCGCTGTCTCAAAGTTATGTGTCAAAGCACCAACTCCATCATTTGTCTTTGTATTAAAGATATTATTTTTAGACTCTTCCTTATGTTTGGATTTTGCAAGAACCTTTACCAAACCCCTTCTAATATCTTGATCCTTCATCAAATTAATCAATCCTTGCATTAACTCACACAGACTTATTTGAGGTAAGCATTCTTCCAAACTCTGATATGCAACCAAAAAACCACGACCCAACAGGATGGTAGGGAGAACTTGTGCTCTGATCAACTTAACACATAGGCTGATAGGAAAACCATTTCTGATACCACTTAAATATCCCCTTACTTTTTTTTTTTTTTTTCCAGCAAGTTGAAGAGGAGGAAAAACTTGTAGAAGATTGATTGAAAGGGTGAGAAAAGTGATTGCAAGTGTGATAGGAGCTAGAAGAAGCACGAAGAAGAGGAGGAAGAAGATTCTACTGCATTTTGGAGAGAGTTTTCAAGCACAAGGTAGGGTTTTTCAACTTTTTCTTGTTTTTTTGGTTTTATTTTCTGATTTTAATTGTTCAATGTCATTTTTGGATTTTTCATTTTGCCCTCAAGATTTAACATCAAATTTTATTATCTTTTTTTTTATTTTTAAATAAAAAAAATGATATATTGTAAATTTTATTTTCAAAATTGAAATTTCAAATTTGTTTTTTCAATTTTGAAAATAAAATTTACAATTTATGATTTTTTTTTATTTAAAAATAAAAAATAAAATAATAAAATTTGGTGTTGAATCTTGATTCATTCAATTTCAATTTTGTTTTTTCAATTTTGAAAATAAAATTTACAATTTATGATTTTTTTAATTTAAAAATAAAAAATAAAATAATAAAATTTGGTGTTGAATCTTGATTCATTCATCATTTTGCCCTCAAGATTCAACATCAAATCTCATTTTGAGATGAATAGGAAAAAAAACCAAATTGTTAAACTAGGCTGATTTTTTTTATTTTTATTTTGCGAAATGCAGTGTCAATTTCACAATGAGCTCCCAAGGCATGAGTGAAGATGAGATGGAAATCCATTCTCATAGTGAGAATGCTTCAGAATATGAACCTGAAAATGAGAGGGGTGACCATGGGGCTGATTCTGGAGCCCAATCTAGTTCTATGGCGAGTGCACCAACTAGTATAGTTTGCCCTTCAGAGTTGTTGGCACCGTATGCTAGGGATCATTTTAATAATAAGTCTCCTCTCAAACAGTTTGCTTCAAGAATATTAGTACAAGGCACATGACATTCAAGTGGGGGAACAAGGAAGTGGAAGTGCAACATTTGTGACACTGAATGGTCTGGTAGCATTAGTAGGGTGAATGCACACTTTATTTTTTGGAGAGGAAAAGGTGTGAGACATTGTAAGTTTTTGGAGGAAGCTAATAATATACAGTACAAAATTGAGTTTAACAGGCTTTGGGGGGTTCCAGATGACACAAATATTTCAATGCCTACTACTTTGTCTGCTAGGGCTGCCCTTCAACACAGCCAAAATCCGCCACATACTTCTCATGCTTCGCAGATGGGAGGAATGATGTTTGGATCTCCATCCACTTCCACTTCTAGTGTCGCCAGGGCAGGGAAACGTAGGTTGCAGACACCACAAAGTAACCCCATTGCTGATATGTTTAATGTGCAGCTAAGAGATGAGATAGATGAATCCATTGGAAAGTTCTTCTTTGCCAATGACATTCCATTTCATGTTACACGGTCTCCTTATTATAGGGAGATGATGGCTATGGTGGCGAAGGGAGGACCATCTTATGTGCCACTAGAGGAGACGAAAATGAGGACCTCGATCTTGGATAAATGCTATTCCCAGATCAATATTTTGATGGAGAAGATGAAGGCATGTTGGGTGGCATCGGGGTGCAACATAGTTATGGATGGGTGGACGGACATTAGCCATCGTCCACTCATCAACATCATGGTCACATGTGCAGAGGGCCCATACTTCCTTAGAGCAGTTGATTGTACAGGGCATCGTAAAGATGCTGATTTCTAGTTTCAGGTCCTCAGGGAGGCTATTGAGGAGGTTGGGCCACAAAATGTGGTCCAAGTAGTGAGAGATGTAGCCCATGTGTGGAGAGCAGCAGGGAGACTCACTGAGGCAACCTATAGACACATTTGGTGGACCCCATGTTGTGTGCATGCCATGAACAATGCACTCAAGGACATGGGGAAGATTGACTGGATTAGAGGAGTGGTCACTGATGCGAGAGATGTGCAGATGTTTATCTGCAACCACCACACTTCACATGCACTCTTCAGGACCTTTGTGAAGGAGTTCTTGAAACCAATTGAGACCAGATATGCATCCTATTTCATTCTCTTGGAGAGAATGATTGAGTTGCAAGAGGCATTGCAACTCATGGTTATGACTAATGAGTGGAATAGGTTGGTTGAGGCCAAGACAGAGCAGGGGAGAAGGGTGAAGGAGATAGTGAAGAGTGATGTGTTTTGGACTGATGCGAAATACATTGTCTCCATCATTTCTCCAGTATTCCAGGTGATCAGATATGGGGATGGGGATGCACCTAACCTTGGAGAGGTGTATGAGTGCATTGACTCTATGCTTGACTAGATGAGGGTTGCTATGCGAGTGAAGGACCCTTCTCTAGCATTCTACAATGAGCAAATCTGGCCTATCATTTAGCATAGATGGGACAAGTTGAACACTCCTTTGCATATGGCTGCCTTTGCCTTGAATCCTAAGTGGTACAAGGCTAGACCGGGTAGAGTGACACCGATTCAGGATGATGAGGTGAAGGCAGGTTTCTTTAGGTGCCTAGAGAAGATGTTTGATTCTAGAGATGCCGACACAATTCGCACTAAGTGGGGAAGATTTGCCACCCTTAGAGGTCATTCAGATGCGGCAAAGAGGGATATAGACACTATTGCACAGGAGGACCCACTTTGGTGGTGCAATTGTCATGGCCCGAAATCTTTGACCACCACTCTAGCCATCCGTCTGCTATCCCAGGTTTCTAGCTCTTTAGCTGCTGAGAGGAACTGGTCTACATATAGCTTCATCCACTCTCTTAAGAGGAACAAACTTACCTCTAAGAGAGCAGTGAAGCTTGTGGTTGTACACAGTGCTTTGCGTCTCATAGACCGCAAGACACTTGTGTACAAGGAGAGTCCAATGACATGATGGGATGTAGAGCCAGAGGAGCCTTCACAGATTGATGAGGACGATCCTACCACTTCAGATGCGGGGCTAGTTGGTGTGAGCTTGAGGGATCTTGATCTTCGGGAGTCCAACAGTTCTAGTGAGGAGGAGTTCCCAGATGATTAGAGGCCTCCATTAGCTACATTTTGAGTTTTGTCATTTTGTCTTTGACTCTAGTCTCTTTTGTAATGCTATTGCTACACGTATTTGTATTTGGTTACTCATTGTAATGATGAATCATGTAATCATCTTTATTATTATAGACTTTGCAATGGCATCAGATATTCATATTTTCCTTTTTCGATATAATAGAAATCTTCAATTTGACAATTTCATTTGTCAAATTTTATTTAGCAATTACTAATTAGCAATTAGCATTGAAGAAATCTTGGTATTTAGATTTAGTATTTCAAATTCCTAGAGTTTCATTTGAAATGTAATTCTTATACTGTTATACTGTCATACATCTTTTCAAAACTAGTTTTTCAAGTACCATATGTATATGTATAACTATATCAGCACCACCACCCTGCCACCCCCCCGTCGCCGTCCCCAAACTTAGGCTCTTGGTCCCCCCATCCCAGAAATCTGTCCCCGTGTCCCCCCCGTCCCCAACGCCCGTGGAACACTGTTTCAGTCACATATATGCATGTGAAAGGTCAAGAACAGTTAGCACATCATTTCTATTACATTAATAATCCATCTTGCATCATTAGAGGCATTCAAAAAACATCATTGCAGCATACAAACTCATAGCAGGGTAAACCGAAGTCCTAATTAGTAAGATCAGACATTGTGTGCAAAGTGTTTGACGATATTCCTTGAGCCTCTAATCAGCAAATTTGGATCAAGCAAGGGATATCTCATCAAATTTCGATTCCGATGGTTTTCAGCCATTTTCGTAAGTTGGATGTACTGTTGGCTATAATTTAATTAAATTTACTAAGGTTGTTATTTTAATTAAAATGGTTTAATGAGCACCTTAGTATTATAGCTCATTGGAACTGAGGCGAAAAGTTTTAAATCTTGGGCACATAAAATAGGGACCTTGTGTGTCAAATTATCATTATATTAATGATAAGGTCATTTTTGGAGCAACGGGGGAGTTTAATTTATTTAAGTGACTTTATTATAATGTCAACTTTAATTTATAACATAAAGTTGCTTTTTGGAAGGAAAATGAAATAAAATAAAGTATTTCTCTCCAAATGGGGAAAAGACTATTATAAAAAGGAGGAAAAAGGGAATTGTGAAGGCATTCTAGAGTTTATTTGTTTTCACTTGTTTTGGAGAGCTATCTCTTGGATCATTTTCTAAGGATGGAAACCTTCAAAAATTCGTGGATTGGACGAAAACCCAAGTTCACTTGAGAGGGAAACCCACTTCAGGGGTTTTTATCGAGCTTCTTTGCAAGTCTTAGAATCACTTTGTGTTCCAGATTTGCAGGTTGAAGGCATATTTAGTTAGATTTGGAGGTTATTAAGGCCCATCCGTCATCGATAATCATTTTGCTAGGGTTTGGAGGAAGGATTGACTGGTTTTTGAAAGGTATTGGTGATTCGCATCATTTTCGTATTGGTAAATTTGTTTCAAACCTCTGCAATTTTCATATCATGCTACTGCTCTTAGAGATGGGTGGTTATTTTGGCATTTACTTCACATGTTTCGCACCTAGGGTTTCAGTGCCCATTTCGAACCCTGGTTGCCAACTTTGGAGGAAGTTTGGAGACTGTTTTGAAGCTGCCATAAGCTTCAGATTGTGCTCAGAAAATTATCAGATCTGTCTAAGGGTATTTGCAACCAATATCTTCCGAGATTTGCATCATACAAGACTCCCTTGCCAGACAAATGGAAGCATCAAACAATCGGGTATGTTTAGAACCCCAAATCTGAAGTCGTCGTTGGTTGTAGACATATTTCATGTAGTTTTATCGGTCTGAAACTTTGCATCAAACCTGATATAATTTGTCTTTAGAACTGCTTTAAGGCAAATAAGGTTAGATTCAGTAGTCAAACGTGTTCTTTATGGTTTATGCATCGTAGTACTTGCATTTTTACATGTTCTTTAATCATTTGGCATTGAAATTAAACATCAAACAACAAAATAAGAACCCAGAAATTAGAAATCAGGACATGCATGCAAAGTGTTTGACAAAATCTCAAACATATAAAACTGAAAAAAATAGAAGGCAAATTTAGCAAGGGTTCTTACAAATATTGCCCCTCTCAAAAGTGTAGGTGTTATCTCTTTCATTATGTACTACCTTCTTGTCAAATTGCCAAGGTTTACCTTGCAATACATGACACACATCCATGGGCATAACATCACATAACACACTATCCTTATAACTACCAATTTGAAATTCAACAAGAACTTGTTCATCTACCAATAATTGATTCCCTTTCTATAGCCAAGAAACTCTATAAGGAGAAGTTTGTTTAGCTTTCTTAAGGCCTAACTTATCAGCCATAAGATTATCCATACTAACACTGCCAATAACTAATTTGTAGCACTTACATTTTGCCTTACATTTGGTTTTAAATAGAGCTCTTCTTTGAACCGGTTCTTGACTCTCCTTGGGTGACTTCAATTACACTCTTTTGAATAGCAATGACTCTCCCAATGCCGGTTCTTCTTTATGATGAGCAGGAGACCCCACACTCTCTTGATCTGCTTGCTCCTTCCAAACTTTGTATGATGCCCTTGTGAAGGTTCAGGACATTCCCAACTTTTGTGGCCAGCATATTGATTACATTTGAAACATTTACCAGCAAATCCTATGGTTTCCTAAATACATTTATGCTGATTGTATTTCTTATCAACATCTAATTCATTGGAGTTTGGCATCTACATTTGTATTTTACATCTATTTCAGCATTGTACTCATTAGGAAAATTGCATATTTTGTAAGGTTTCCAATTGGTGGCATTACATCCTTTTTTGTTGAGTAAGGGGTTGTGTCAAAAATCACAATGGATCTTTCTATAGGTATAGCGAAGACCATTGATTTCGTTGATATCAATCAAATATTGTTGCTATGTAAAATGATCAAAAACATGCCACGTAGAGATACAGATGTTGATGCAATTGAGATTCAGATTGATGTAACTATGTTTGAAATGATTAAAATGTGGATTCAAGATACCAATAATTGATGATCCTGAACTAACCTAGCATATTTACTTAAAGACATGTTTCTAGAAACAACTTGAGACTTTTGGTGTGTGGTACGACATGATATTGGCCAACTTTTGGAAAATTTAACCTTGGGAATAGGAGTTCTGATTTTAAAAAGGATGGAATAGGCCATAACGAGGCTGATGTCCAAGGGGTAGGATTGCACTTGTAATATAGTCTTGGTGAGGGATGTTGTAAAGATTGATCAGTTTGACCATTGGGGTCTAGTATTGTGGTTAGAGCACCAAATGAGTCGAATGCTTAGAAAGGGCATTCACAACACCTATGCAAAGTGGTATCAAACAAAGGTTTGAATGTTTTTTGTTGGGCTTTAGTGTTCATTCCAATCTTTATTATATTTGTTTACTCTTTTCCTTTGTTTTGTTGGGTTTTCTTGCCTTCTGCATGACATATTCCATATCTATAAGGTAGACTTTCATTGTCAATCTATTGTTATTGTGAGTAAACAGTATCTCCTATGTCTAGGTCAACCTCCTTCATGGGAGGTTTTTCAAGAGCCAAATTAGCAAATGTTCAAGAATATGTTCTTCTAGATGAAGTCTTGTTTATAGGGTGATTTCATGTAGCTCACCAATCAATTATTTACAAAGTTGAAACGGATACTCATTCCAATTTACTCAAAATGATAAATTGTACAATTGTGCTTGTACCTAGACTAGAACATTGTGAACATATTTTCTAGCTATGTCATATCCTTTTCTCCACTTTGTCATATGGAGACTTGGATTATTTTTAAGCCATAGTCCTCTAAGAAAAAGATATTCTTGGTCCTCTGATTTGAATGACCTTAGAAAACTCTTTTGAAGGTGGATAGTTGAAAAACCCTTGTCTTCCAATGGTCCATTGCCCATTGATTAAGGGGCTTGCCACAACACCAGATAAAATTGAAACCATAAGTTAGGTTTCAGCAGACAGATCCAATATATAGTTCTCTAATTAAGTTTTTCAAGCTCGGGTATAGGTATTGATAGAGTGTTGCTGGAATAGAATCACTTGGGTTTTGTGATGCTTAAAGGATCCCCAAGTTCAAAACTGTTCCTTAAAATTGCTGTCTGCTTTTGTCATGTTTGTATTTGCATTTATGCATAAATTTATGTAGATCATATGTGATTTATAAAATGTCAAATGTGCCTCAATTTATAAATTGCGACATAGATTCATTAATATATAAAAAGGAGTGGTTCTTAGGTTCTGATTTTAAGAAAAAGAGGGTGAATTTTACTCGAAATGAAATGTCAATTCAACTGAACTTGTAACATTATCATATGACTCTCATCTCTCTAATTCTTGCCCTACCTTTCTTCCTTGCCCTATCCACTTCTCTCTTTTCTCTCCCTTTCTCTCATATTCTCCCTACCTCCCTCTCTGTGTTTGTCATGTGACTATTTGCATTTATGCATAAATTTATCTGGATTATATTTGATTTATAAACTGCCTAATGTGCTTCAAGATATAAATTGGGACATAGTTTTATTTATAGAACACACAAACTGGAGTGGTTGTTAGGTTCTGATTTTAAGAAAAGGAGGACAAGTTTTACTTGAAATGAAAAGTATGTCAATTCAACTGAACTTGTAACATTAGTGTATTACTTTCCTCTTTCTTCTCTCCCTACCTTCCTCTCTTCCTCCTCTTCCTCTCCATATCGAAAGTTCAGATTTCTCTTAATATTTCTCCATATTATTTCCTTTATTTGATTAGGAGTTTTCTTATCTGTATTTCAGAGACCACATATTTATAATGTTTTCACAGTGCAGCAATCTAGAACTGACTCCAGTTGGGGTTTTAGACGCATCCTTAATTGAGGCAACAAACTTGATGAATACTGATGTCCTTGGGAAATCAGATCCTTTTGCATTACTGTTTGTACGACTGAAAACGGAACGCATAAAGAGGAGTTCAACAAAAAAGAACTCTTTACATCCAGTTTGGAATGAAGGGTTTTTTATTGAGGTCAGTTCCTATATCAAGTTGAATACAAAATACAGTGAAATTAATGTCATCAACATGGAAAAACTTACTTATATTGGATTTTCTAACATTACTATGCTAGGTTGATGATCCTTTATCTCAGTACCTGACAATTCGATTGATGGATGATGAAACATTAGCAAATGCAGAATTCATTGGGATGGCTAAGTACCCTTTGAAAGAGGTATTGTTTCCCTTATCTCTGTAACATATATATCCTGCTTCTTGCAAGGATATGTTGAATCAGGTTCTATTCATAAGTAATGCACTAAAGGCACAATGCTTCACAAATATAGAAAAGCTGCATTTTCTATATATCAGCTTAGT
The DNA here is from genome assembly GCF_030272615.1 of Cryptomeria japonica. NCBI lineage: Eukaryota > Viridiplantae > Streptophyta > Pinopsida > Cupressales > Cupressaceae > Cryptomeria > Cryptomeria japonica. The sequence goes on along the minus strand of NC_081413.1, from coordinate 297,069,619 downwards.
TCTGATATATGTTGTGTTCCAGTGTATTGTCTCCTAAAAATACTGGTGGATGAATTTTATCCAAACATTCTATGCAAGAAAACTTTCAATTTGTTACAAGAAATTTCTGATCTGATTTAAGTTTCCTCTGTATATACAACCATGAGTTCCACCCGTGTGATAAAATAATTAATTGGATGTGACGTTTTCTTTAGGCACATGGAGCGTTGTATGTCAAGATCTAGACTAGTCTTTCTTTGAAAATAACTTGCATATTTGAGATTTATTAAATACATATAAGAAAACTATATATAGGATGCAATGTATGGTGAACGAACCATATTGAGGAAACATCACAGCTTAAATTTAGAGAAAATAAGGTTTGAAAAACTGTAGCATTTAAAATCGTTACATTCTAAGGTTATAGGTCTTGCCTACACTTTGTAGGATTGTAAGTAATTATTCCTGCAACTCAACTCTATTCTATTTGTGATGTTTAATATTAGATATCACGGACTGTGCAATGATTATTTTTGCAGTTTGCATGGTTAAAATTAGTTCAATAATATGCTCTCCACTTAACCTTTTTTTATTCCATTCTTTATCCATATTTCTGTCTTCATCCTCATCATTTTCCTACCTATGCATGCTTTGTGTTACTGACCTGTTGATGGCAATACTTATCAAACTGACAGTCATTTACCTATCATTGTTTTTGCACTGACTTACAAGAACTTGATTTGGATCTAAAAATGGCTTAATAATTGCAATAAAACTCCATAAATAGGATAGGAAGTGACTTCATACATTTACCTATCATTGTTTTTGCACTGACTTACAAGAACTTGATTTGGATCTAAAAATGGCTTCATAATTGCAATAAAACTCCATAAATAGGATAGGAAGTGACTTTATACGTAATTGAAATCCACTTAAATCATAAAGTCATGGTTTACATCATAGTTGAAAAATTCGGACTCAGAAATGACTTGGCTGGCCCAAATTTTTTTAAAACTCAGCAAAAACTCGGCAAATTAATCTAACATTTGAATGTATATAATTTCTTAAAATATTCTTTAAAAGCACACATATACACCGAATTTGTAGAACATATACTGATTTTTTCCCTCTAATTTATTGCTATCATATTCTATATCCCGCCTCTAGAATTGAATAACATGTGAAGATTTCAATTCTCTTACTTGTTGATTCATGTTCACTCTCTTGCCTTGATTTTCTGAGAATATAGTTGATTATTTAAGATATTTTAATTTATTAGTTATCATTTATATTGGCTGAGTTGAGAAATATATTTATAATGATAAGTTGTTAACAATGTTAAATGTTTTTTAACATATATTTTATAAAAGTTAACAATTATATAAGCTTTAATATATTAAATTTGTTAACCTAAAACAATTATCATTATTTATTAAACTTTAAGGAAAAAGATATAAAATCATTACTGGGCTTAGTGGTATAGGTATCCTATTTTAGCCCCGATTTCCAAAAGCCTATTGACTACTTCAGGGGATGCTAGTCCACTATTTGTATTTACATGGGAAATGAACTCTTCCAAATTGTATTTTTCCTCTACATCCTTCTTGTACAAATTCCATGCCTTATTCATCTTGATTTTCTTTCCAGTAGCAATAAGGTTTATGATATCCAAAATAACCATGGTTGGAGCCATTGTTTGCATTGTATTAGTGTTCTCACACACCTTATCCTGATAATCCTGTCGAACTATACATTGTGCCATATGGTATGCCTTCAAAGAGTCTCCAAGAATCTCAACAAAAAATGAAAAAAGCTTCTCCAAAATTGAAAGATCCCTGATGGATCTCTTTTACCAATCTGCTGTAATTTTTATTTATTTAAATTGAATTTTCCTGCTTATTAATATTTTCTTTCAGAAATAGACAGAAGTTGCAGAAGGGTTGAATTCTTTTTGTATTTTGATGATTTTTCAACAAGTAAATAATGAAGTACAAGTACATGAACAAAGTACTGAAAATGAAGTTCATATACAGCCAAAACAAATTCGATTCAAGGCAGATTTCTGAATATAAAATCAAATATTTGACCAGATGAAGATTTCCAATAATTTCAGGAAGATTACAATCAGGAATAATTCCAACCTGGATGCTGAAAGAGTAACATAACTAGGAATGAAGTTGTGGCAAGATTCCAGCCCTCCAAGTGCTGCACGTGGGAAGGAAAGTGGCTGCCAGGTACAGCCGTACGGCTGCCAAGTACACCCAACTGGTTAGAAACCCCAAACCCCACGCTGAACTCTGTCAGAATTGTTGAACCTCCAGAAAGAATGCCGTACAATCTCCAAGATGCTAATAGCTGCAAACAAATCCAAACCACTGTATTGGGGGCTACGTCCCAAACAGGCAAGGCATTGGGGTTGGCGTCCCAGATGCTGAAAAGCTCTTCCAGAGCCAAATCTCAAATCCAAGATGTAAAATGTGTAAAAGATGATCATAGAATGAAGCTCCTATCCCCTTATAACCCCTCTCAATTGCAAATCGAACCCTAATTGTCTCCAAGTGGCGTGGTCTAGTGGAAATGTTATAATTTCTTATTTTAAAGTGGTCATGTTACTAGAAAATGACCTTTTTTCTCATAGACAGAAATCCGCTCACTGAATTGCCCTGAGACCAAAGAGAAAGATTTAAAGAATTTCAAGATCTTTCCAACGAGCTATCACACAATAGGATGCGCATCCAGATGAGGCCAAAATCCCCTTATTACTCCAAAATGGCTAACAACTTAGCCTTATTTAATTATTAAACGCTAACTTAGGAAATATTAAAAATATAACCCAAATAGCCACAAAATGCCCAACTGACATTACAAACCCTAAAATCATCCTGTCACCTGTCTGTGACTGAAGTCGGAAATCAAGGATTCACTGGTAGTCTCATCCCTAAAATCTAGGGATGCTCCTAAAATTTAGGAAACAAGCCCGATCTCTCTGAAACTGAACCCAAAGAGGCATCTCATGGAGACCCAACCTTAGGCATGATCAAACCTCCTAAAAAGTAGGAACTACCTCCTAAAAACAAGGAATGTCTCCCAATTGATCAATAACTGCTAGAACACCAAGTCTCCAACACTGAATAACCATACCGGGCCTCTGTCCAACCCTGTCAGCCTACGCGACCCCATAATAAGCTGACTCACATGTCTCTGCTAGACAGAGCTAAAGAGGGGACATGACAGTCCTCCCCTCTTGGAGATGCTTGCCCACAAGCAACTGAAACACCAATCCTCCACCATCCCAAATAAGACGTAAACAAATCATTGCATGCAACTGTTGCTCATCTCTGATATAAACAACATGCAATACCTCGGTCTGGAATGGCTCCTCAACATGCTGAAGCACCTGTGCTGTCAAATCAACACTGCTTGGGTCCCAGAGCGAAGCATAGCTCCCGCTGAATACCTCAAGTGAGCAATGGAAAACTATATCATCTCCATAGATCAAATATCCATAAATTCCCAGATCACTAGTGTGTCGGTGATCACCAACATGCATAACATCTGTCATAATATCTAATGAATGCCAATCCATGGAAGACCCTCTATGATCTGACCCCATTTGACACAAGTGACACACAACTGCCACACACTGCTGCTGATGTGCTGGAAGATCTAATGCCAACTCACTAAACAATATATAATACTGACTAAAATCATCACTGTCCAGACTGGCATCTAAAAATATGTAATCACCAACCAGCAATGAAACAATCACCCTGTCTAGAGAATCAGGTGAAACTGCCACATCAACTGGCTCAAAGTACTCACTAGGAGTAACATCACATAACTCATCCACGTTAGCTATCTGATGACAATCAACCTGTGGATCAATTGTTGTCCCACTCTGCTCGATAAACTGAGATGGATAGTGGGTAAACTCCAGCTCCATCCTCATGAAATTCCGAACATACCGTCCAAGTGTCAACAACCACTGTACACCCATGACTACATCTATACATCTGAAGTGAAGCAACCCATGTAGGATCCATGAAAGAAAGGTATTACACATGTCTATACCATGATCCCACACAAACCACCTGTAGGACATAAACTGCTCCTGCTGCTCTCCTCTGATATAAGTGCCATATAATCTTAATATTTGGAGCAACATACTATAATCCCTATAAGATGTTTTATCAAATGAATCAACACCTGGATCCCAAATAAAACTAAATCCACATCCATCTGTCACGAAGAGACAATGATAGTAAGAGGCATCCTCGATACCGTGTCTCTCTACAGCCACTGTGAAACTCTCACACCTGTGATAACCATCCACAACAACACACCTGCTAATCCATGCATCATCCTTCCCCCATGATCCTGGATGAAGTCTCTGTGTCAAGGAGATGAAAAACTCTGACGGTCGCTGCTCATCATAACGGTTGATTGTTTGCTGATCCTGCAAACAATCCATCCCAAACTGCTGGATCAGGTGCCTGCAATCAATAACTCTATCCTTTGAAGATGGGAGAGCACTATCGCAACACGGATAGTATAAGTCCCGAACCAACTCACATCTGCGAGCCATCCAATCATCTACAATCGGACTAAAAGAGAAATGAAGTGCACTCCTCACGAGGTAATCTAAATGGACTCTCGTAGGCTCACTCAATGGCTCTGTGTCATAATCTTGTCCATCAAACTCATCATCACTCCCACTGCTCTCAAACCATGAATCCGAAGACAACTCATATGTCTGAGATCCAAAATCGATAATACACCTCAACTGAGCACTGTGGCTCTGCGGTGTAACATACTGGTTTCCCTCGTCAGCTGTAAGAGGTGTAAAAGAAGATTTGCTTTCCAGAGAAGGAAACAAGTCAACAGGAGTATCATACTCCCAACCAGCTGACAAACTGCTAGTCGCCTGTGAAAACAATGATGGAGTAATATCGTGAGTCAAATCACAACTCTTTGGTGAATCTCGTAGTGTCACAATAGAACACTGTACTGTATCTATCGCTGATGATGTCTGTGCCACTCTCAATCTATCAGAAAGCTCCTCCAATCTGGAGTTCGCTTCTTGAAGGGACAACTGGGTATCCTCCCATGCAACAACAGTCGCCTCAAGCTCCTGAGAGAGGATATCAACTTCCTCCTCTTCCCTCAACAAAGCACCATAACTAATAAAATCCCTCTGAAGGAGATAATCTCGGTCAGCCACTAACTGTAAATACTCATGCTTCAATATCCCAATGGCTCCATAAAGAGCATGAAACTCTGGTAAGGAAAAATCACTGCTGCCCTGCTCATCAATCATGAGGGTGCTCCAACTATGTGTAGCCAACAACTGGCGAGTGACATCGAAATGCTCAATAACTGTGTCTATATGCCTGTCATCAACCTTGAGTTGTCCAATCAGGTGATGAGGAGTCCGAAAATGTTGGCTCTCCTGTAACTGTACAAACTCAAAATCTACATTGTGGAAAGAATTTGTATCTGTATCCTGTACCTCTCTGTAGTCAACATCATGTATGCACTCGGCCATGGATACAACCTCATCCAAAGTACTGCTGCTCTGTGCCTCTGAGAACACCACATCTATCAATGGTGATACTGCTGAAAATGCACTGTCATCACTCTCTTCTGCATCCCATGTGTCCGCACAACCCACTGGCTCACGATCCTGGGGTCCAGTGCTACTAAGAGAACATACTGGGCTGGATTCTAAGGTCTGATCTATAAAATCAGAATCATGATGATATGAGTTCTCAACATTCCAAGCATCATTGGTACCCGAATTTTGAATACCTTCATGTGACAGCCCATTGGCACCATCTTGCACAAGTGTAGACATTGATACCTCAAGCTGATGCAAAGGTACCTCACTGCTGTCATAAAAATCAGAATTGCTAACCTCTAAATCAGTTGCCTCTTGGGAAATCCCCTGCATGGAAGGTGAGGACAATTCATTATCCAAAGCTGTCCTAATGTCTCCTTGAGGTGAATCCACATGTCTAACAAAATCATCACATAAATTCTTGTCCCACTCATCGGAACTTGAGGGCACCAAAACATTCTTATGTAGAGGTATATTACCCCTAAATGAAAGTTCTCTGTCCATTCCTAATTCCTGCACCCTTGATTCTTCTTTCCTTCTTTGCCACTGATCTGAACTTGTAGCTACCAAGTTATTTTCGTCTGCTCCGGGTACACCCATAAATTGTGTGAAGGAAAGGAGCTCACGTATCATCTTAGGAAGAGAACAATACTGATGATAGCTGCTCATAACTGTATCATTAAATATCTTGGCAGGAGGCATCCTACTTTTACGTGCTGGAGAAGATGAAACTTTTGAGTGCCCAATTTTAGTTCTAGCCATGGTATTTACCTGTAACTAAACTAATATCCCAACGAATCTTGAAGGTCGAAATAAAAGTTTGTTCTCAACAATTTTGGGACTTTGGCCAACGTATTGTCTTACTAGCTGTCGACTGTAAGCATAAATGTGTAGGCTGACAACTACCCGATTGCTGATATGAATTATCAAAACCTTTTATCCAGTATCCAGATGCTGAAATGAATTATCAAAACTTTTTATCCAGTACCCAAATGTGATAATTTCTCATAAACCCTACAGGCTGGCAGGATGCAGGCTCTGATACCACTGAAAGATCCCTGATGGATCTCTTTTACCAATCTGCTGTAATTTTTATTTATTTAAATTGAATTTTCCTGCTTATTAATATTTTCTTTCAGAAATAGACAAAAGTTGCAGAAGGGTTGAATTCTTTTTGTATTTTGATGATTTTTCAACAAGTAAATAATGAAGTACAAGTACATGAACAAAGTACTGAAAATGAAGTTCATATACAGCCAAAACAAATTCGATTCAAGGCAGATTTCTGAATATAAAATCAAATATTTGACCAGATGAAGATTTCCAATAATTTCAGGAAGATTACAATCAGGAATAATTCCAACCTGGATGCTGAAAGAGTAACATAACTAGGAATGAAGTTGTGGCAAGATTCCAGCCCTCCAAGTGCTGCACGTGGGAAGGAAAGTGGCTGCCAGGTACAGCCGTACGGCTGCCAAGTACACCCAACTGGTTAGAAACCCCAAACCCCACGCTGAACTCTGTCAGAATTGTTGAACCTCCAGAAAGAATGCCGTACAATCTCCAAGATGCTAATAGCTGCAAACAAATCCAAACCACTGTATTGGGGGCTACGTCCCAAACAGGCAAGGCATTGGGGTTGGCGTCCCAGATGCTGAAAAGCTCTTCCAGAGCCAAATCTCAAATCCAAGATGTAAAATGTGTAAAAGATGATCATAGAATGAAGCTCCTATCCCCTTATAACCCCTCTCAATTGCAAATCGAACCCTAATTGTCTCCAAGTGGCGTGGTCTAGTGGAAATGTTATAATTTCTTATTTTAAAGTGGTCATGTTACTAGAAAATGACCTTTTTTCTCATAGACAGAAATCCGCTCACTGAATTGCCCTGAGACCAAAGAGAAAGATTTAAAGAATTTCAAGATCTTTCCAACGAGCTATCACACAATAGGATGCGCATCCAGATGAGGCCAAAATCCCCTTATTACTCCAAAATGGCTAACAACTTAGCCTTATTTAATTATTAAACGCTAACTTAGGAAATATTAAAAATATAACCCAAATAGCCACAAAATGCCCAATTGACATTACAAACCCTAAAATCATCCTGTCACCTGTCTGTGACTGAAGTCGGAAATCAAGGATTCACTGGTAGTCTCATCCCTAAAATCTAGGGATGCTCCTAAAATTTAGGAAACAAGCCCGATCTCTCTGAAACTGAACCCAAAGAGGCATCTCATGGAGACCCAACCTTAGGCATGATCAAACCTCCTAAAAAGTAGGAACTGCCTCCTAAAAACAAGGAATGTCTCCCAATTGATCAATAACTGCTAGAACACCAAGTCTCCAACACTGAATAACCATACCGGGCCTCTGTCCAACCCTGTCAGCCTACGCGACCCCATAATAAGCTGACTCACATGTCTCTGCTAGACAGAGCTAAAGAGGGGACATGACAAAAATTATCCCATCATGAACACATTCTCCGTTCTAGAAATCCAATTCCAGTGCCTTTATTACAGCAACATATTCCATTTTTTTTAACATATATTTGTAACTTTAAATATATGCAAAATTGCAAATTGTTAACCTGAAACAATTTTACAATAAAATCAAAATCAAGACCTTTAAAGAGTCTCCAAGAATCTCAACAAAAAATGAAGAAAGCTTCTCCAAAATTATCCCATCATGAACACATTCTCCGTTCTAGAAATCCAATTACAGTGCCTTTAACACAGCAACATATTCCATTTTTTTTAACTTATATTTGTAACTTTAAATATATGTAAAATTGCAAATTGTTAACCTGAAACAATTTTACAATAAAATCAAAATCAAGACCTTTAAAGAGTCTCCAAGAATCTCAACAAAAAATGAAGAAAGCTTCTCCAAAATTATCCCATCATGAACACATTCTCCGTTCTAGAAATCCAATTACAGTGCCTTTAACACAGCAACATATTCCATTTTTTTTAACTTATATTTGTAACTTTAAATATATGTAAAATTGCAAATTGTTAACCTGAAACAATTTTACAATAAAATCAAAATCAAGACCTTCAAAGAGTCTCCAAGAATCTCAACAAAAAATGAAGAAAGCTTCTCCAAAATTATCCCATCATGAACACATTCTCCGTTCTAGAAATCCAATTACAGTGCCTTTAACACAACAACATATTCCATTTTTTTTTAACTTATATTTGTAACTTTAAATATATGCAAAATTGCAAATTGTTAACCTGAAACAATTTTACAATAAAATCAAAATCAAGACCTTCAAAGAGTCTCCAAGAATCTCAACAAAAAATGAAGAAAGCTTCTCCAAAATTATCCCATCATGAACACATTCTCCGTTCTAGAAATGGAATTCCAGTGCCTTCCATTTTTTTTAACATATATTTGTAACTTTAAATATATGCAAAATTGCAAGCTGAAACAATTTTACAATAAAATCAAAATCAAGACCTTGAAAGTTTGAACGTTGAAACCATGATTCAATTTTTTAAAATGGAAAATTGTGTGACTGTGCCAGACAAATCCATTCTCAATCACGTCGTGCCCTTTCTATCGTGTCGTTCCCTTTATGTCATGTTGTGCTCTTCTCAATTCTAATTGCTCAGTTGCATTTTTCCTCTGTCCCCAACCGCGTCATGAAGAAGATAATAAAAACCCTAAATAAAAACACTCATCTTAAGTTTTATGAGTTTCAAGTCATGATTTTTTGGAGTTTTACTCGCACGATTTCACGAGATTTTGGCAAAAACCCATTGTGTACCATTGCTAAATGCGTTTGTGAGTATATTGGCGAGTAACTCGCCTGTAATGTCCCTTGATTAATCCTCCTTAAAAACTAAATGCATATCGCTGCTTCTTTTGTCATTAATCTCCTTGGTTGATGACAATTAATGCCTGATAGAATATATTCACCTCTTTAGAGATAATGAGATCACAACCTTAATAACAATATCATTGCTTCCTTTAATTCTCGGGTCTATACCAGCAATGTCAATAACATCAGCGTTATAATCTATGTTTCTCGTTATAGCTTGTGCCCAGGTGTAGGTACATAATGATGACTTCGATTTAATATTGGATTCCTATATGTCAAACAATCAACATGATAACTTAGTTGCATTTTTCCTCTGTCCCCAACCACGTCATGAAGAAGATAATAAAAACCCTAAATAAAAACACTCTTCATCTTAAGTTTTATGAGTTTCAAGTCATGATTTTTTGGAGTTTTACTCGCATGATTTCACGAGATTTTGGCAAAAACCCATTGTGCACCATTGCTAAACTCGTTTGTGAGTATATTGGCGAGTGACTCGCCTGTAATGCCCCCTGATTAATCCTCCTTAACAGCTAAATGCATATCGCTGCTTCTTTTGTCATTAATCTCCTTGGTTGATGACAATTAATGCCTGATAGAATATATTCACCTCTTTAGAGATAATGAGATCACAACCTTAATAACAATATCATTGCTTCCTTTAATTCTCGGGTCTATACCAGCGATGTTAATAACATCAACGTTATAATCTATGTTTCTCCTTATAGCTTGTGCCCAGGTGTAGGTACATAATGATGACTTCGATTTAATATTGGATTCCTATATGTCTAATGATCAACATGATAGCTTAGTTGCATTTTTCCTTTGTCCCCAACTACGTCATGAAGAAGATAATAAAAACCCTAATTAAAAACACTCTTCATCTTAAGTTTTATGAGTTTCAAGTCATGATTTTTTGGAGTTTTACTTGCACGATTTCACGAGATTTTGGCAAAAACCCATTGTGCACCATTGCTAAACTCGTTTGTGAGTATATTGGCGAGTGACTCGCCTATAATGCCCCCTGATTAATTCTCCTTAACAACTAAATGCATATCACTGCTTCTTTTGTCATTAATCTCCTTGGTTGATGACAATTAATGCCTGATAGAATATATTCACCTGTTTAGAGATAATGAGATCACAACCTTAATAACAATATCATTGCTTCCTTTAATTCTCGGGTCTATACCAGCGATAACATCAACGTTATAATCTACGTTTCTCCTTATAGCTTGTGCTGAGCTGTAGGCACATAATGATGACTTCGATTTAATATTGGATTCCTATATGTCTAACGATCAACATGATAGCTTCAGATGCCCAATTATAGGTCAGTCTCCCAAGATGGCATTCGTGCCTGAGAAGATGGAGCATCATGATAACTCTAAAGCTCATGTTTATCTTCGAATTGTTTATATTAACCTTCAATTATTTTATGATACTGATCTGTTATCATAGAATGACAGGATGCTTGCAAGTCTTTATCGGATAACATATCTATTTGGTCTATTGTAAAGTCTTATAGAATAAGACTATTATAATTTGCAACTAAAAGTACTATGTACAATGTACTTATTCCCAACTCTTAACTATTTATTGTTGCTATAAATGCTACCAAGATTGCTTATTTGTTGTTAACTTTTGGGTTAGAGATGGGGACATTACATCGCCTGCGGATTTGACCCACGAGTACTCGCGATTTTTTCAGTGAGTCACTAGCGAGTTTTGCATCTTTGGTTTACATGGCATTTGATTTTATAAGTATGCATATTTGCCAATCAAAGACCTTGTAATTAGCTTATTTAGAAGAGAAATGGCATAAATGTGCAAATAAAGATTGGATATGTTAGTGTCAACATAAATTCTTGATTAACTTGCATAATCTTAATGAAACTTAGGTCTCGTAATGTAAGTTGAGTTTGCACATAGCCAATTTGGTAGCTATGCATATGAGCGGTCACGTTTCATTTGGAAACTCATTCGTGCGTTTGGAGATGACAAGTCATTGTTCATTTGGTAAGTTGTGTTGAGACCAAATTGACCATGCTTGTCATATGAGGGGTCACATTTCATTTGGAAACTCATTCTTGCATTTTTGAGATGACAAGTCATTGTTCATTTGGTAAGTCGTGTTTAAAGCAAATTGACCATGCTTGTCAAGTGCTTGGTAGACTTGCCTATTCTTGGGTCAAGCCAAACTATTTGAGGCTTGTAGGCTCTGCTATGAGTCTGAGTTTTTGTTAGACTTATGGTTCTTATAGGCCAATGGATTGAGCCAAGGGTGCACAAATACAACTGAATTTTTTGATGCACTTACTGAAGCTTGCCAACCCATGGAAACTATGAACTACTGTTGTGCTCTCTGGTTATAGCCAATAAACAATTGCATATAATTTTTCTAAGTCCATCTACATGAAGTTGCACTTCTTTAGGTTCACGTGCAACTTCTCACATTAGCATGTGAAGATGTGCTGGATACACAATATGCTCCTCCATCTTGTTGAACTCTAATAGAGACAACTTCCTATTAGTTAAAGTAGAAATTAGTATTTGGCTGGAAACAAATATTTGAAGGAAAAACACAAATGAATGTTGATCACTTGCTCAATCATAGACCAAAAAATCTACATCAATGAGAAAGAATTAGGTGGGTTTTGATGAACATTACAAGATCCTAGTAAATAAATTGCTAAGAGATACACAAAGTTATGACTTAATGAATAACAAGCATCAATGCAAAGCTCGACAAAGTTACTTAATTCAGCTTAATTAACAGAATTACAAACACAGAAAGCCTCAACCTGTACCAGTACCTCAAATATTAGCTCCAACTCATTTCACTAGGGTTTAGAGAGCGTTTGAGGTGGATACATAGAAATGAAATATGGCACTTTTCAAACAAATATTGTTTCTCAATCTTTGGGCTAGATTCTCTCTTGTGTACTTAAATCACATTCCTCATGGATGAGAAGACAATAGATTGATGGGTTTTGCTTGGGAAAACTCAAGAAAAAACCATGTTTTGATGGGCCATATAGTTCCAGGCATGTTGTTTAAGCAGCAAATCACAAACAGACCCATAGGTTGTTGTTTAGTGCAGGAAAATGAATGTTTTGAATCCTTCAATGAGTCTTGGTATGAGTTGGAGCTAATATTCGAGGTGCTGGTACAGGTTGAGGCTTTCTAGAGTGTTCTTGATGAATTTGGAAATTAGCTGGGTGAGCTTACTTGCTTTCCTACCTGATTCAAAGTGTTCCCTAACCTTTATTGGTCTATAGCTGTCCATTCCTGCTTTTTGAGGGGTCTCTTCGATGTTGGCTGTGTTCAAAAACTTATTGCAGACTTGTAACTCACTATTTGCTGCATATTGTAGACTTTGGGAGGCATACCTTGAAGCATGAATGCCCTGAGGGGGTGTGTTTACTCCCAAAGGGAACGTGCTTGATTAAACAGAATACAAAAACAAAAACATACCAAAAATGGTACCAATTAAGAGCATTCAGCATAACACATGAAAAATTTGCTCTTTATTATAGGTGTAATGTGTACAATCATATTTCCATCTCGATACAACACAGAGAATATATAGTGCATTACAGTTGGTTAAGCTTGTTGAGACATGGATCAGCTAGGACTCGAACCTAGGACCTTCCATATGCTGCCGGAGTGCTCTACCATTGAGCTACTGGCCCCTCTTGGACCAGTCCATCGTCGGTCCGGGTGTGGCTTATTTCCAACACCAACACTCCCCCTTAAGCCACACCTCTTGTGTGCTTGGGGCTCCTAGCTTGGACCTGACTTTGATACCATGTTGAGACATGGACCAGCTAGGACTCGAACCTAGGACCTTCCATACGCTGCTGGAGTGCTCTACCACTGAGCTACTAGCCCCTCTTGGACTAGTCCATCGTTGGTCCAGGTGTGGCTTATTTCCAACACCAACAAAGCGTGCCACTGCCAACCATTGGCAACTACCACAACCTCTCAGGAATAACTAATTACACTGCCAAGTATACTAACAAAACATAAACAAAACATTATTTATTTATTATGGCAAAATTGCCATCTACATCAGTGCCTCCAAAAAGAAGTCGTCTTCCAAACCTCTGTCACAACATTCAACAAATTTCATGGATGAAGTTCGAATTTTTCCAAATTTCAAATTTTTATATAAAATTCGTTGAAATTCGGCCATTTATTCGTACGAAAAACCAGTCTACCCAAGGCCACTGGGGCATAGGAAGAGAGTGGAACTTTGAGCAACTTTTGGAAACTAGCAAAGAAACAACATGTGGATGATGCACTAGCATATTTGTTGTACACAAGTGTTATTCCATTCAATGTAGCTAGAAATCCACATTTTCACAATGTAATTCAAAAATTTGTAGAATTTGGCAAAGGGTTCACCTCCCACTTCTGAGGCTTTCAGGACAACTCTTTTGCAAAGGTCAAAAGGTAGAGTGACCGAGAAATTAGCTGAGGTCAAAGCCTCTTGGAAGGCAACAAGTTGCACCATATTGAGTGATGGATGGTCAGATATATGTCAAAGGCCATTGATCAATGTTTTGGTGGCTTGTCCTGAAGGTGTTGTGTTTTTGAAAGTGATTGACATCATGAACCAAAAGAAAACTTCTAAATATATATTTCAAATATTAGAGGAAGCCATTCTTGAAGTAGAGGTGGAAAATGTGGTTCAAAGTTTTTGAAAGTGATTGACATCATGAACCAAAAGAAAACTTCTAAATATATATTTCAAATATTAGAGGAAGCCATTCTTGAAGTAGAGGTGGAAAATGTGGTTCAAGTGGTAACTGATAGTGCAACAAATTGTGTGGGAGTTGGGAAACTGATTGTTGAGAAGTACTTACAAATATATTGGAGTCCATGTGCAATCCATTGTTGTTTCATGACTTGGCTAAATTTCTATAAATACATGAAGCAATTCATAGAGGGAGAGAAATTGCAAATTTCATAAGAAATTATCCTCACATTGAGTCTTTACAGGCAGCAAGCATCTAGGGAGTTGTTGAGGCCTTGCGACATGAGGTTTGCTTCATTTTACACACTTTGAAAAGAGTTGTTGAAGAGAAAGTAGCTTTGAGATTTGTTATTTGTTCAAATGAGTGGAAAATTCAGCGCTTTCTAAAAGTGCTAAGGGCAAGAACATAGAGCAAATTGTTTTAAATAGTAGCTTTTGGGAAAGTGGAACAAAGGTTTTGATTATATGTGGGCCAATTGTTAATGTGCTTCATATAGTTGATGATGACACTCCTTGCCTTGGCATGCTTTATGAAAACATGGACTGTTGTAAGAAGGCTATTCACAGAGAACTAAATAATGTGGAAGTAGAGTACATGGAGATATGGGAGACAATTGATTCCAGATAGAAAATGATGCACACACCTTTACATGCAGGAGCTTGCTATTTGGAGTCTAAGCTATTTCATATTGATAGACAAAATTTTGAAATTATGGTAGGGTTTCATGAAGCCATTAGCAAATCTGAACTAGATCCAATAGTTGCAGCTCTAATCAAAGACCAAGGTTGGGTATACAAAAGAGCAAAAGGGTTGTTTGGAATAGAAACAACCAAATATGATATGGAATGAGATGCGGTACTTGGTTATAGATGGTGGATGAGCTATGGAGCACAAACTCCTGAACTTTAGTGCTTTGCCATTCAAAAGTTAGGGAGCAGGTTCATCATCTTGTGAGAGGAATTGGAGTTGCTTTGACCACATCCATTCCAAGAAAAGGAACAAGTTGTTTGCGAAGGTGGGAGATCTTGTTTGCATTCTCAGCAATTTAAAATTGTTCATGAACAAATCAGATAACGACTCCACATCTTCTTCACAACAACGAATTTAGCAGACATAGAAGTGCTAGTTGTAGATGAGCCTGACTTTCTTTATGAGGAATTGGATAGTGATACAATTGATGATGCTACACCATATGAGCTAAGTGCTCTTGATGACTTAGAGTTTTTTTGAAGTTCTTAAGTCTTGACTTTTTATTGTACCTTTTTGAAAAGAAAACATCTTGCAATCGTAATTTCACATGTTTCTTATTGTTTATATTTTATAAATGTGCCATCTTTTTATAATGATTTCAGATCTATTTAACAATGTTAAATTGTTTTGATAATTTATTAGAAGTATTACATATATTTAAAAATAAACAAAATTATGTAATTCGAATTTAATTCAATTTTTTTTTTCAAATTTTTACCCTTGCCAAATTTCATCCAAATTTTATGGCTGTCGAATTCAAATTCGAATTTCAACGTTGTAACTTAGTTCCAAACGACGAAAACAAAACGGGCTGAAAAGTGCAAGATCATTGAGGAGGTGGGTGAGAGGACGTCCTTGGTAGTAGAGAGGATATCGAGGTGGATGATTGCGAGTGTTGTTGCTACAAGAGCTGGAGGCGCTAGGTTGCTAGCAATTCCTGCTCGTGAGAAGCCTTCACAATGAAAGCTGCCTCCATCAATTTTGCCTACATTGCGTCGAGTTTGCTACCCTTTGTCCCCAATTATGTGTTCAACTGTGTGAGTTGCTCGTCCTTTCCTACCAACTATGCAGTCATCACTTTGGTGGTCCCTATCAACCAACTGTCGTTCATGCTCACCCACCCTCTTCTCCAAGGAAGTGACTCAAGAGTGTTCTTGTGCCAACTGGTCATGAGCCTTCTATTCTTTCTCTATAAGAGTCTGTCGAGCATGTTCTGCCTGGTGGAGGAACTGTGCTCATTGGGCGACAATCCAGGAATGTATGATTGTCAACTTTTGATGCTTGAAGAACAAATCCCTGAAAGCAACCTCCATTCCATAAATTGCTCGAAGTACTCATCCATGTCGACCTCCATTTGTAGGTCGTTGTGGGTTCTAGGTGTCGTGCTTGTGAAGTGTATACCTGTTCCTGCAACACAAAACACTCAATAGATCATTACAAGCATGGTTAATGAATTTAAAGCAAAGAAAGATAAAAACATAGCTAAGTGATCTATCGCCTCCTAGTAAATGCGAGTATGAATTTTGCTCTCAGATCTGGTTAGGCAAATTCCAGTGACTTGACTACATCTAAATGGAGGATTTAAATGATAATGATTAAGCTACATGATTCCATGATTATGCTAGAAAATAAGCTTGATTTAAGCTAAAATTGAACATGATGACAATACTAAAATGATAAACTAAGATTGCATATGCCTATAGTAACAATGCCTGAAATGCAAATGAGATGGGATGATTATTACTCCAAAATGGGGTCTATTTATAGGATTTCCAAGGCTAGGGTGAGGTGGCAGGAATCAACAGTCAAGATTGAGTCTGAAGATATCAATGGTGAAATTGGAGGAGGTTGGAAAAGAGGTTGGATGAAAGGGAACATTTGCCATCTCTATGGTGACAAGTGTCAAGAAGCTTCTAGAAGAGGTTGGATGAAAGGGAACAATTGTCATCTCTACGGTGAGAAGTGTCAAGAAGTTTTGCTCATGAGAGAGCAAGGTGTCCAAGGAAAGGGGACATGGTGGTTAGGATGGAGTTAATTAAACCCGGGGTTAGATGGAATGAGTTAGGTTTAGAAGGGGTTAGGTTAGGTGGTTAGAAGTTAGGAGAATTGTGGGTAAATTTGAATTTAAAAATTCAAATAATAGGTAAAGACTAATTAATCTCAACAACTCATAAATTGATTTGTTTTAATTAATTATGGGATTTAGAAGAAATGAATTTGATGGGGGGAATTAATTAATTTGAATTAATTAATTAAAGTGGATTATTGAAATGAAACTATTAAATAAATCCTTAGATTTATTAATAAGTAGATGAAAAGGGGGAATTTAATCAAATTGCTTAGTGAA
Organism: Cryptomeria japonica; assembly: GCF_030272615.1. Taxonomy (NCBI): domain Eukaryota; kingdom Viridiplantae; phylum Streptophyta; class Pinopsida; order Cupressales; family Cupressaceae; genus Cryptomeria; species Cryptomeria japonica. Next base: position 297,052,336 of record NC_081413.1, on the reverse strand, counting down.
TTCAATTAAATTGGGAAGGGGGATTAATTAAATAATTGCTTATTTAATTATCGTTAGATCATTTCTTGGGTTTCCATTTGCGGCCAACCTCTAGCAGTAAAACATCTAAAGAACTCATCACATTCCACCTTGCATTAAGGCTAACAACCGTTATGCCACTTTTGCCACCAGAGCGTAGTGGACAATGTCTAGTCTCATGCAATGTCTCCTATTTGGCCAAGAAAGGTTGCCATACCTCCTAACTAGTGGAGACAATGTTGCATTATGTCGATCGGATCCTGAGGGTTTGGCCGACTCAATCGTAAGACAACCTCTTCCCCTTCCCCAATTGATGAGCCTTGTGCTCCTGCTAGCACAGTTATGTGTGTGACTTGTTTTTTCTAGGTGGTCACCATTGGAACTTGCAACTGATTAGGCGCACTCCGACCACCATCTGTAGTTGTTGTCTGTGCCCCTTAAACACTTTGTGATAGCAACTCCACATGCAGAACCTCTGGTGCGACCCCCAACTGGTTTAACCATGAATCAATCCTTGGGTCCACTTGGCTAGTGCCTTACCCCGTCACAGAAATTACAGCTATTGGTGGTATTGAGGGCGGTACTACCTCCCCCGTTGATACTGATTCTAGTGGTCGTGATACTTCTACTGCCATTGATTTAGTCTATAACGTTGGCGCACTTGTCTTCTGGCTAGTGCCTTACCCCATCAGAGAAATTACACATATTGGTGGTTTTGACGGTGGTACTACCTCCCCTGTTGATACTGATTCTAGTGGTCGTGATACTTCTACTGCCACTGATTTAGTCTATAACATTGGCACACTTGTCTTCACCACTGCCACTGCCAATGGTCTTGACTCAGTCACTGCCAATGGTGATGATGCCGACAGGACAAACTCTGCCAAGGGAATAGAAACTGGAAAGATTACCACCACTTGTGCCACAAAAGTTTCTGCCACGACCACTGTTACTCCAAGTGGCACTATGCCACTCCCTGTCTCAATGGCGATTGCCTCTTCAATGTTGTCATCACCGTAACTACCAATAGAACCCAAGGTGCCCAGCTACACATCCTCTGCAACCAACACGGAATCATCTGCAACTGATATATTTCTGCCACAGAGACCTCTTGTACAACATGCTCTTCCGCCACAGACACCTCTTATGTAACATGCTTAGATTATTCTCTGCAACATCCTCTCCAATGTATTACATCTTCTGTAATGGACACATCTTCCGCGCTCTTGCTAGAAGATACTTTGATGGTTCGCTCTTCCTCTTCTACACTGTTAATGTCATCCTCCAATACTTTGCAATGCCCCCTATTTGGGATTTTATAATAATTCAGTCCTGAAACAACAATTCCAGCTTACAGTGAGAAATGTAATATATTTATGAATAAGATTTAATCAATCTGGAAACATTTTATTATAATATTTGATTTATAATTCTAAGAATAGTTCAGAATGGAGAACTTATCTTGATAGCTTGTCATGAATAGATGATACATAATCCAAATCTCTTGCTGTCACTTCCTCTAATATAATATTTTCATGGACAGCCCTCTTACAATTAGGTGTATATAATGATTGTTTTCCAGAACATATACAAACCACACATTTGTACCTCCCCCCTTCCTGTCTAAGAATGATTTTTATCTCCCTTTACATATGCATATAATACTTTCAAATCTGCCTGTTCATGTACATATGTCTGTGCGTATATCTTTCAACCACTGGTTGGTATACTATGTTATAAACTCTTTCCTTAATTGCTTATAGCTATGATATAGATATGTTGTTCTGATTAAAACCTTGGCCTATGGAGTGATCTTTTCAATATCGCTTATGGTAATGTTGTGACTGCTGTGTCAGACTGGGCTATATCGATATGTATCAAACTGGTATTGGTCAGTTAAGACCTTCCATCTATATATATGAATGTTTGATGGTTATGTATCATTGTGTGACAGTAGCGATCGCATATAATCTTCTAGAATGGCTGCTTGCCGGAACTATTATGCGTTACTTCTCTGATATATATGGCTGGACAATATACATCTGGAACCACCAGCTGTATGCTTTATCATGAACTCCGCAAAATAAGATATCCCCCACCTTTTGAGTGATGATTGGTCTCTTATATCTCCGTCCATGAATGAGGGGTTACTTGCCTTAGAACACAACCTTTCATTACTATTTTGTTTATTGATTAGGCTTCCTAATTATTGCATTTATAATCGAACTGATGCTAATCGCATCCTCCATATATGCCGATTAGTTATTTTATGATTGCTGATTAATCTCTTATTAATTTCATAGTGCTTGTTTGCCACCGCTGACTAGATGGTGTCATATCCTTTCAGAAAGATTCCTATTACCTAATCGGTGTTGTAATAGTTAGCATCCTCTAATTGCTGATTGGATTCACGTTGGCTATCCTACCCATCCTTTATGTTCGTAATTATGGTTGTGCCACGGAGAATGCTTCCCCGTCCACTAGACTATGTATGGCCTCATCCTTTGTTCATCTGTTCTTTTATTCAGTCTTAATAAATGGCTGTGAGTATCGCTTTATCATTGATCAATATTAATCCCAACGAAAAGTATTTGGCATTGACCAAATGATTATGGTGACAATACGTGTTCTTTCATGCTGATTCGGTCATGATATCATTTTGTGGATATACTCCTTTAAACAAATGTAATTAATCAAACATCGGTACTAAGATACCGATTCAAACATTATTGTATTCGGTCTTCCTCGTTTGATTAGAATATCCACCATAGTGCCACCCCCTTAGTCGGTGATATTATTAACTTGATTGACTTGCGTTGTGTTGGGATTTTCCTCTTGTCTGATTCGCTCTAACAGGTACTTTGCCCAATTGTATACCTTCCCATTGCTGAGGCCAGTGATCAAATAAATCATCCACATCGTGATGTCCGAAGCCCTTATTGCTCCCATTAGACGGCTTTTGATCACGTCCAGGATACACTTCCATTCTACCATCGCCAAGAAGGTTTTCTTGACCCCTCGACTACTGTTGTTCCAAATACTGTCCCATTCCTTTGACGACAAGTGATCATAACAGACCCGCTTGAGAAGACTGTCTTTCTTTTGCCTTGTTATCTTTCCTTGCGGCTTCTTGACAGCATCACCTCGTGAAGGAATGTTGAATGCTCTTGTAAACTCCACCGGCCAAAAAGATACTGTCACATCCTATCCCTCGTAAGGAATAGTGGACTTGTGTGAGTGTTGGTCATAGACTCATAACACACTACGAAGGCTTTTAGGATGGGTTCAAACTCTCATGTATTGAAGACTGGCATTTGAATCGCTTTATCCACCTCTACGTTCTTGAGGATCATTTTGATGTGGTGGTTGTCGTCTAGCTCCTACCACTAGGTGCGGCAATCAATGCCGTTCAAACTTTTTCAAATGAGATTGTTAGTTGTAATTCTATCATCTCCAATCTGCACCTGAGGCCTACTTTTCTTGCTTTTACTGCTACTGCCTGTTGCCATGTTTGAAACTACGGTTGAATGGGCAACCTGGCCCTTATAAAATTGCCCATGGTAGTTATCATAACTGTATCCTCTCTTGGCTTGACTAGGGTTGCTAATACTTGTTTTTACCATCGCCTTGTTTTGTTGGATTATCTCATGTGTGCCTTGTGTGTATGGTTGTCCCTATATGGTCAAACTCCTTCTGTATGATCCCTTCCCTACTACATATGACTTTCTTCTTCTTATGGATTTCCTTTAGCTTCCCCATGCAACTCTTCTTTCACAGTGCCGGCCTTGTACAAATTTCGTCTATATGGTACAATGTTTGGCTCCTCGTACAACTGCACTTTAACTCCTTCATACGGTCTACTATCTCCGTCATATGAACCTATTTTTGTTCGTATGGTGTAACATTTCCTCCATACGGTTTCTTTTACTCTATACGCTCTATGCAATCTTTCGTACTAGAATGTTTCGTATAGTAATCACCTCCTCCGTATGGCTTCCCTTACCCTGTACGATTTGTGCAATCTTTCATACGCTAGTGTCCAATACAATAGTCTCCTTACTCATATAGTGTGTGGTATTCTCCTTAGTTGTATGGCATATGGGTTCAATATTCTACGACCCCTTCGTTTGTATGGTTGTTTTGAAGTTTCGCTCCCACCTCCTGCTCGTTCGTATGGATTTTGTTCTCCACTTCGTACGGTGTATGGACTAAATTCTGCAATTGCTTTCTTAAACTTGGCAATCCGTTGCTAAGTGTAACCTTCTTTCGTGCTCCTGCCCTTGGTAAGGAAGAATGTCTTTGTGGGCTTGTTTTATAATGATTTTCATCCTTAAGGGTTCGGCTTAGCTTTTTAACCAAGCACTTTATTAAATGAATAAACAGCAGTTTTCTTTGCTTCATGGTCTTTATTTTATTTTTTATTTTTCTTTTTGACCATCTTTCATTCTTTCCCATTGTTTTAATTTGTCTAGTAACTTCATTTCTTTTATTTTCTTTCCTAAGCCTCTTTGCACTTTTTCCACTTTTTAATTTTTTCATAAAAAATATTTTCCGCATCCTTTTCATTTTTAACTTTTTGACCTTCAATACTTTATAAAAAAATTTCCCTTTTAATTTCTTGAAATGCGAAACACTTTTGCTTACCTCTTCTTTTTATTCCACTTGTCCTTTTTCCCCAAGGATTTTTTCTTCTTGATTTTTAAAATTGCCATCTTTTCTTTTCTCTGTCTGCCTTCTACTTTTTTGGCCTTGTGACTCCTTCCTCAACCATTTGCCTCTTTCTCCCTCTCGGCTCATCCCGAGGTCTTGTTTTGATCTCCAAGTCATATCGCCACCAACAGGTGAATGGGGAATGTTTATAGCACTTTTGCTCACATCATGTTCCCACATTCTAAATAAAATTTTTTGTAAAGCAAGGGTGCTGGCCCAACCCCTTTGTACTGTCTGTCGATGTATCGACCTCCATACTTCTGGTACCATGTTACTTCTCCATCGACTTGTGGTGGCTTGGCTAGGCAGGGAATCAATCGTCATAGCGAGTTGGATGTAGGTTTTGCACTACCATTGTGCAATTTTGCAATAAAACAATCCTCAGCCTTGATTACCATCTTCAGACGCGACTCAAGAGTCTCTTCATATTCTGCGAGGTCAATTTCTTCTTCTCCCTTTGCCACTTGTTCCTCCTTTCTTTTCCTCTCGACTTCCTCATCAATCTTAGGCCAAGTATCCTTGGCATGTTCCCTCGTATAGTACCTTTAGTTTCCAGTATCCACCAAGTCTTACCTATAATGCCCTTGTGCCAAAGTAGGCATTAGTCAAGTGTTTGTGTATGCATGCGATGGAATTGCCTTCCATGTGCTTCCTGACCAACCTCTGCTTAGGTAATGTTACAGGTTCGGTCCTGTTGGTGTCTGTTTTATCATCTACCAAACATTAGAATAAAGTACCCAAAGATAATTTATCCTCTCTTGAAAAATCATGCGTATGCTAAGATTGCTAGAAGATCATATGGCGATTCCAAGGTTTCTTTATTCAAGTCTTAACGTGTGGATAAGCTCAATGGGCGTTGTGATTTGCTGGTAATACACAAAGGGACTTACATTTGAAAGAGTTGTCAACAACTTTGGGATTTACATGGATTTATCAATTAAAGCTCTCTCTTTGAACAAACATATAATTTTTCAAGCTGCCTAACAACTTCAAGCAACACTACCTTGTTGGTGGGATACATAGGTAACTTGTAAGGAGGTCCAGAGAATCCTTGAATTCTCAGATAAGTAAATCTAGGGTATTGGATGTACCAATGCCCGATTCTGCTGATAAAATCTTTCGATTCTTGAGAGAGCCTTTGATGAAAACCACCTTGGAGCGTCCTAGTAATATGCATCAAGAATGTATCGTTGACTCTCTTGAAGTGAAATTTTTCCTCCAAGTGTAGTTGTGGGTAGCAATCATAAATAGCAAACTGATTCTCCTTATTTCCCGCTTCTCCTCGACAGGTGAGTCCTCTATATCTGTAAGTTCGAGCAAGAGAGTACACCAAATAGGAACTCATATAAAATGTCCTGTTCTCCTCTAAGTTCTTCAGTTGGTCATCAAGATCATTACTTATAATTGTTGATAATATAGCGTCAGTCGGTCTCCTTCTAGCCAATCCAAATGTGTGAATGGTCTATCGGCCTTACACATTTTATTTGTAATATGATTATATATTTAATTCTTGTCTTGTTCAATATGCAAACATGCTTATATTATAATCGATGTATTTTGCATATCGTATATTGTCTTAATTATCCAATTAGACATTAGACCGGGCATTAGTCAAACATTAGTTAGTAAGCAACTTATGTGAAAGTCACTATCCTTCGTGCATTTACCTAGGGTGGCGACTCTTGGAAAGAGTCACCCCCTCGTCACTTATATATCGTGGACAACTCTCAGGTCAAACAGAATATATAACACATACACGGTGAATAATATCTGGTCGTTATCATATCACAGCTAACAATATATCGTGCAAAACAACTGTTGTTAGACCAAATCGAACAGAGAGATGAATCATAGACCGTGGCTATCAGATTGGTGACAGACTACTGTAAACGAATATAGTATATCGTGGTTGGCAATCAGATTTATACAACAATTCAGTGATAGATAATACATAGAACAAGATAAATTTTAATTCTGATTCATAAATTTAACATGGTATCAGAGCCAGGTTTCCTTCTATAAAGCCTAACCGCTTGAAGGAAGATCCGATTAAGATCAGATTAATATCTCCTTGAAAGTTTGTATTTGAAAATGATGAATGGTAATCGATCATTCAAGAAGCCTAGAGACTCCTCTAAAGTACAATGTTTCATATATGACGAATATGGCCACATTGCAAGAACTTGTCCTCTCAAACTTAAACTATAAGCGTCCCTTGCTGAAGTCAGAAATTTAGACGTATGTTCAGAAAAATATGTTCTCTAGAAGAAACTCAAGATACCTTGTGATCGAGAGGGAGCTTACTAATCGAGATTGAGCACTTCTGAGGTAAAAATTGTAAATATTGATTATTATTATTAATACTAATAATTATTTTATGGGCCCTGTGTAAATCATAAGGAAGTGACGACTTCCAAATGATTTCCACTTGTATTTTTGAGGTTATTGGAAGGTGATGATCTTACAATAACTCAATATTGTGGATAGAATTGCCGACTGAGGCAATCCACGTAAGAGCTTGTGGATAGAGTCGCCGACTGAGGCAATCCACGTGAGAGCTCATGGATAGAATCGCCGACTGAGGCAATCCACGTGAGAGCTCATGGATAGAATCGCCGACTGAGGCAATCCACGTGAGAGCTCATGGATAGAATCGCCGACTGAGGCAATCCACACAAGAGCTCATGGATAGAATCACCGATTGAGGCAATCCACGTGAGAGCTCATGGATAGAATCGCCGACTGAGGCAATCCACGTGAGAGCTCATGGATAGAATCGCCGACTAAGGCAATCCACACAAGAGCTTATGGATAGAATCGCCGACAGAGGCAATCCACTCAAGAGTTTGTGAATAGAATCGCCGACAGAGGCAATTCACATCTTGAAACTATGGTCCAAAGATAAAGCCAACATTACCATGCGCCACCGATAATTATATCGGGTGTTAATATAAACCATGCTCCTCCGATAATTATATCGGGTGGTAAGATAACTATACACCACCGATAATTATCGGGTGTCTTAATATATGCACCAGTTGGTTCGTAATATGCCTTGCATTATTATTGTAAGGGGGCACGATCAAGTGATGTCTTGATCGGCCATGTCCAAAAGACATGGCCGGTCAAGGCATCGCTTGACTGTACCCAGCCCACTACATAAATTTAATCTATGGATATGCCAGAATGGTTGATATCACGTGAGGTGATCTCTATGAATGAGTCATGATGGATGGATATCACAGTAAGGTGATATTTTTCCTTTCCACATATGGATGTAGCCATTGCGGTCAATCACTTCAATGAGGTGATGTGACTTGTAGAAGGGTTCCTCCCTAGCTAAGAGGGAGTGTTGATAATATAGCGTCAGTCGGTCTCCTTCTAGCCAATCCAAATGTGTGAATGGCCTATTGGCCTTACACATTTTATTTGTATTATGATTATCTATTTAATTCTTGTCTTGTTCAATATGCAAACATGCTTATATTATAATCGATGTATTTTGCATATCGTATATTGTCTTAATTATCCAATTAGACATTAGACCGGGCATTAGTCAAACATTAGTTAGTAAGCAACTTATGTGAAAGTCACTATCCTTCGTGCATTTACCTAGGGTGGCGACTCTTGGAAAGAGTCACCCCCTCATCACTTATATATCGTGGACAACTCTCAGGTCAAACAGAATATATAACACATACACGGTGAATAATATCTGGTCGTTATCATATCACAACTAACAATATATCATGCAAAACAACTATTGTCAGACCGAATTGAATAGAGAGATGAATCATAGACCGTGGCTATTAGATTGGTGATAGACGACTATAGATCCAGAGTTTCGTGACTTGCGGCAAGTCACGCGAGTCAGTGGGCCAGGTGACCCCTGCCAGGTCACGGTGACCCTGACACAGGCTCGGACAGGTCACGGGGCGTGACTCGCCTGACTCGCCGAGTCAGCGAGTCACTCCTTGACTCGCCGAGTCCGAGGGTCGTGACCCGGCCAGTCTGCCACGAAGAATGGGTGGCTTTAAAGTTTAAACTGCGATCTCTGGTTATTTCTTGGACAGTCCATACCCACCAACAATGCTATTGAATCCTTAACTCACTGTCATACAGACTCGAATCGTATACCAACTGCTGCATCTAACAGCCCAATGGAGGACGATGCAGGGAGCACTTTTCACCCGAGTCTGAATCACCAATTTTGCCTTTATTATTGTTACCTGTAGATTGTCTTTATGAGTCCTTACAGGCTTACACTGTCTGGGCAGTCCTTAGACTCTTCGGGTATTGCCATGGTTAATAAGCCTGCTCACTACAGTTTTGAAATTATGCTTTTCTTTTTTTCTAGAAAATGCACCTACATAAGTTCCCTTTTCCTCCAAAAATTCTGGATATAACTACTTTGTAGGCTAGTAGGTACAAAAATTCCTTCACAATGTTAAGCACAACACTTGGTTTCGCTTATTTGTATTGCAAGTTACAGTTTTTCCTCCTTTTAGTCTCTGTTATAACAGAAAAAACACAGTTCTGCAGGTTTGGAAGGTCAACTTTTGGAGGTCATAAAATTTTTAATATGACTTGGATTCTTAACTGTGATCACTTTCTGGAAATCTCACAAAATTCTATTTCTATTGGCATCAGATAATTTGCAGTTTGTAATCATTGCTAAAAAAATAATGGTCCGCAAGTTAGGTGTTTTTTCTAAAGATTTCCAGTAAAATAAATTCAATTTTGTAAAGAAGTTCTCTGACTTTGGCCTAATCACTGTTCTAATATTGTTTGGTAATATGCAAACATAAGATTGTGGAAAGTATTGAGAAATATAACAAAAAAGAAATAGAACACACATCGTAAGAGCTGTGACAATTATCAATGTATCTTAGATTCTTAAAGATTCAAGATACTACGCACATCGTAAGAGCTTCTATTTGATGATGTTATAGTGTCTTTAAGCTTAATTCAATAATGGGTGTATGAAACAAGTTTTAAATCGTTAAAAATCTCTAAATTTCAAGGGTTTTCTTATTTCGCCGAGTCGTTGCCAAGTCATTGCCGAGTCCGAGCCTTGTCACGAGTTGAGTCAGCCTTGCCGAGTCAGAGCCGAGTCCGAGTCTGGGAACTTTGCTTTAAACGAATATAGTATATCGTGGTTGGCAATCAGATTTATACAACAATTCAGTGATAGATAATACATAAAACAAGATAAATTTTAATTCTGATTCATAAATTTAACAATAATCTTTGCCCAATCAATCATCTATGCTCCGGTAGTTATCTCGTTGATGAAGTAGTACATCCAAGGCTTAAATGGCACGCCTTGTGGACTACCCATGACTCAGTTTAATAAAACTATCAATTCTCCAATATGTTCCTTGAAATAGGCTCTCACAAGATCCTTGGGTAACTTGGAAGCACCCTTCCTTGGCTTATCCAACCACAAATGGTTGATATTGGCCTCATTCTTCAATATTATCTTGGTATAGCCGTGTTGCTTCCTCCTTGGTCATGTAAACATGGTTATGATACTCAGGGATGCGGAAAGCTTCCCTGATAGCAGCATCACTAATGTTTGCCAAGACTCTCCTATTAGGTGCTATGATCTCTCGGTCTATAGGATTGTAGTGTTTAAAGCATTCTACCACCAACTCAGTACACTGCATTGCTGGAAGGAAACCAACAGCCTGTACAATTCCATTTCTCATCATCTTTCTCCTCCTGAGTTTGACTTGAGGTTGCCGCATTCTGGAGATATACAGGCTGTGGTGGGGGTATTGTGAAACAGGTGCTCCTAGATGGAGGACTAACTGATTATTTGCAATGGGTATTGGGTTCATTACAGGTGTGCCCTGGGACAATGCTCGATTAATGCTTTGGATTTGACCTTGCATTGCAGGATTTCCTAAATAATTGAGTGGTCCTGAAGCTTTACCCACCTCTAAATCGTTGCTGATTTCAATGGCTAAAGCATATGCTTCCTTCAAATTAGTCGGGAGTGTACCTTTTGATTTTACAAACATGGCAGTAAGGTGATCCAGAGTTGCATAGTAAACCGGCAATGCCGCAACATTATTTAAATTGTAAGGATCTCTCAGTCTTGTGTAAGCTTTGTGGAACTTGTTGTTGAAAGTGCTAATAGGCTCATGCTCTTGCCTTCTTACTTCTATAAATTTGTTAAGGATGTAGCCTCATTCGGATTGAAGCAAGTAATATATATATATATATATCATATATTAATTGACATGTTACAAATTTCCTACAGCAGAATTATCTCGATGACTGTCGAAGTCGAAAGACATAGATAGTGACTATCATCGTTATCCGATGACAGTCGAAGTAATTAGTAAACCCGAGCACCATAAATAAGCCGAGCACCGTAAATAAAGTTAACTAAACGGTGAACGATGTACGAAGAGTCATGTTCCCGTAGGGTCATGACTCTACGTGGCATAAGCCACGTGGAAGTCATGCCCCTATGTGGACATGACCCTTCACTCCTCTATTTATGTAACGACATCGACACTTGCTGGGGAATGAAACCAATAACCGTGGCAATTTCACGATCCAACAAGCAGTCGATATTTTCATAAAGATTAATAGACAGAGTTGTATTTATACATCGATGGTCAGTATATTCATAGCAGTGATCTCATCAAATGTCTATTCTTACTATATGTTATTAGACTATTGTTTTCTCTATCTCTGATCTAGATTCCTTAACATGGTATCAGAGCCAAGTTGATAGAGAAATAATAAAAAATAGTGCCACCTTTTTTTTCAAAAGAAATTCAAGCACTACATGCTAACACAAGCAACAAAGGGAAGAAAAGGAAGTTCAAATGGAAGAGAGGAAATATTCACAAAAGAAGAGACTTCTCCAAGATTCAATGCTACAGGTGTGATAAATTTGGACACACTCACAGGTTCTGCCCAGAAAGAAAGAAAACTCAAGCAACTATAGCTGAAGTCAAGGAAGTAGAGAACCCTCTATTTTTCTTAGCCTTATCAAGCGAACTAAACTCAAACAAACATATGTGGATAATTGATAGTGGAGCATCACGACACATAAACCGATTTAGAGATCAATTCGAAACCTTTGAAGGCCACTCAACTGAAGAAGTCACAATAGGAGACAATTCTACCTATCCAGTGAAAGGAATTGGGACCTGCTCAATTCAATTAAGAACAGGAGTTACATTACAATTGAAAGATGTTCTTTTTGTAGTAGGTATCAAAAGGAATTAGGTCTCTATTTCAGGACTAGGTGATCAAGGATATCGTGTCACCTTCCATGAAGATAAAGTTCTACTCTGGCCTAAAAATTCTAACATAAAGAATCCTATTCCTATAGGATCTAGAGATGGTAGTTTATACAAATTATGTAATACTCAAACAAGCACTAAATCATGAAGTATCAAACACTAATGAAATTTGGCATAGAAGATTAGGACATCTTCAATTTAGTGCCCTACCTTCTATAAGAAAGATCACCACAGGGTTACCCAATCTAAAATCTGATCATGTTGGAACTTGTAAAGGATGTGCCCTAGGGAAGAACTCAAAAGGGTCCTTTCCCTCAAGTGAACACAAATCAAAAGTTGTACTAGAACTTGTCCACACTGATTTGTGTGGTCCAATGTCATTACCATCACTAGGGGGATTCTTGTATTACGTGATATTTGTTGATGATTACTCTAGGAAAACTTGGATCTATTTCATAAAACTCAAAGAATCAAATGAAGTGTTATTGAAATTCAAAGAATTTAAAGCCTTAGTGGAAAATCAAACTAGGAAGAAAATAAAGACTCTAAGATTAGATAATGGGGGTGAATATATCTCTGAAAATTTCAAAGAATTCTGCATTTCTCTTGGGATTAAGAGGGAGTGTACAATACCTTATAATCCTCAACAGAATGGAGTCGCAGAAAGGAAAAACAGAACCATCATCGAAGCCCCTAAAGCCATGATGCATGATCAAAATCTACATATCTCATTTTGGGCCGAAGCCTCAAATACAGCTATGTACATTCAAAACAGATGCCCTCATTCAATCCTAGAGAATATAACACCTGAAGAAGCCTTTACAGTAAATAAACCAGATTTAAGCCATCTAAGAATCTTTGGTTGCCACGTGTATATTCACGTTCCTAAAGAAAAGAGTACCAAACTAAAACCCTCCAGGAAGAAAGGCATATTTGTTGGCTACAGTGAAACCACTAAAGGATACAGAGTCTATATTCCAGGACGAAGATCTATTGAAATCAGTAGAGCTGCTTATAAACTCTCTCTAAGTGCAGAAGATAATCTAACCACAAAATCAGATGAAAATCTTACAATTGAGAATCAGAGGGAGAATAGCATAGAAAATCATGAACTTCAATCATCTAATTTCGAGAATGCTGAAAATCCTAACAACAAGAAAAGACCACTATGGGCAAGAAAGATGATTGAAGAAAATAATGTGGAGCCTGATGAAATCTTCAAAGAGAATAAGAAAACAAGAAGTCAATCATGCTATGTTGCACTCATGACCGAACTTACAAAATCTGAACCATGAAATGTTGAAGAGGCTTTAACATCTCAAGCTTGGAAAGATGCAATGATTGAGGAATACCAATCAATCTTAAAAAATGATGTCTGGGACATTGTACCTAGACCAAAAGTCAAATCAGTTGTCTCATCAAAGTGGTTATTCAAAATCAAATATGCACCAAATGGTAGTATTGAAAAACACAAAGCCAGATTCGTTGCCAGGGGTTCTCTCAAAAGGCAGGAATTGATTCCGAATAGACATTTGCTCCAGTTGCCCGATATACTTCTGTAAGAACCATCATTGCCATTGCAGCTTCCAAAGGGTGGAAGATACATCAAATGGACGTAAAGACCACATTTTTGAATGGTGTTATTGAGGAAGAAGTATATATAGAACAACCTGAAGGCTTTGCTACACATGATAGAAATCTCTATGTGTGTAGACTAAAAAAACTCTCTACGGCCTTAAGCAAGCTCCCAGGGCATGGTATGGAAGGATAGATAGTTATCTCTCCAAACTAGGATATTCCAAAAATGAAGCAGATTCTAACATATACTTCAAAATATTGGATGGTGACATGTTAATACTTGTTCTCTATGTTGATGACTTGTTGATAACAGGAGAAGATCACCTCATTGCAAAATGCAAACAAGATCTTGTGGCTGAATTCGATATGAAGGATCTAGGTCTACTGCACTATTTTCTGGGCCTAGAAGTATGGCAAAAAGAGAATTATATTTTCCTAAATCAAGGAAAATACACCACTGATATCCTGACCAGATTTGGTATGATAGATTGTAAACCTCTATTCATTCCAATGGAAACAAATCTTCATAAACTCAAAAGTGAAGCAGTAGATTCAAAACCTACAAATCCTACCTACTATAGACAAATTATTGGGTCTCTTCAAAACCTACAAATCCTACCTACTATAGACAAATTATTGGGTCTCTTATGTACCTGGTAAAAACTCGCCCTGATATTTGTTACGCTACTAATGTGTTAAGTCATTTCATGTGTGAACCTAAGAAGATTCACCTAATGGCTGCTAAGTATATTCTGAGATACTTGCGTGGTACTATTGGACTTGGCCTGAAGTATAAAAATGTTGAGATACAACTCCAAGGGTATTCTGATTCCGACTGGGCAGGCAATTCCATTGATCGTAAAAGTACAACAGGGTGTTGTTTTAGTCTTGGATCAGCTATGATATCCTGGTTTAGCAGAAAACAGTCAACAGTTGCTCAGAGTTCCACTGAAGCCGAATATATGGCTGCCTCCATGGGAGCACGTGAAGCAGTATGGTTAAGGAAATTGCTAGTTCGACTATTTGGGAAGCCCCTAAACCCCACTGTGATTCACCGTGATAATCAAAGCTGCATCAAACTTTCTGTAAATCCAGTTTTTCATAATCGATCCAAACATATAGAAATCCCATACCATTACATAAGAGATATGGTAGACAAAGATGTTATCAAATTGACCTACATCAGCACTGAAGAGAAAAGTGCCAACATATTCACCAAACCTCTTGCAAAGTTGAAAGTGGAGTACTTTAGAGGTAAACTTGGTATGACTAAATTATAATGGAAATTTCTGATATTAATCTTAATCATATGTAATTTGATATATTCATGAATATCTTGGATGCAATATTGCATGTATGTGTTATATCATGAAAGGTGACGATCTTTCATGTGATGTAAGTGTAAGATCGCTATTGTAAGGTGACGACTTTCACAATAGCCAGATCTGTTATCAAGATTGACTACATTAAGTTGCTGTCCCAGAATGTTCCGGAAATCTTGATACTAAAATTTGTTATGTTGAGTTATTGAATTGTTATCATTAAGTGTTTTGTTCTGAAATGTGTCGGAAATTATGATAACAATCATATCATGATTGACTACATTAAATTACTGTCCCGGAATGTGCCGGATATCATGATACTAAAATTATTTCACTTGTGATAATGACAATGTTACAGTTGTCACTAGGATCAAGGTTGCTATCTGATAAGACTACATGTAGTTGTTGTCCCAGAGTGCTGGATATCAGATAATCTGTATCTCTCTGAGATATGAAGTATCTCACTAGTAAGCATTACTGAGTGAATGATCATGTCAAATGAATATGTATATCTAGAATGTTCAAGTCCTTCCTGAGGGCAGCAACCGGGGGCTTTGGTTCTCGCTGCTTTTGTTCGAGAAAGATCCAAAGTTCCTTAAACTTAGTTATGAAATTCAATCCTCTTTTGCTAAGAGGGAGTGTTAAGGATGTAGCCTCATTCGGATTGAAGCAATTAATATATATATATATATATATATATATTAATTGACATGTTACAAATTTCCTACAGTAGAATTATCCGATGACAGTCAAAGTAATTAGTAAACTCGAGCACCGTAAATAAAGTTAACTAAACGGTGGACGATGTATGAAGAGTCATGTTCCCGTAGGGTCATGACTCTATGTTGCATAAGCCACGTAGAAGTCATGCCCCAATGTGGACATGACCCTTCACTCCTCTATTTATGCAACGACATCGACACTTGCTGGGGAATGAAACCAATAACCGTGGCAATTTCACGATCTAGCAAGCAGTCGATGTTTTCATAAAAGATTAATAGACAGAGTTGTATATATACATCGGTGGTCAATATATTCATAGCAGTGATCTCATCAAAAGTCTATTCTTACTATATGTTATTAGACTATTGTTTTCTCTATCTTTGATCTAGATTCCGTAACAAAATTGCCAATAGAAACCGGATGGAGAAATTGGCGATCTGAACTTTTGTAGGAAGGCGTCCTTCATTTCTTGCCAATTATGAATGGAGTCAGCTGGCAAGTGGATATACCAATGAGAAGCTTCTTCATCAAAAGTGTAAGGAAACAACCTGCAAGCAACATCTTCGTGTTGGATATCCCTATTGTGAAGGAGATCTTCAAAACTCCTTATATGCTCATCAGTTGAGCGGCTCAAGTCGCGACTATGAAGTTTGGAACAAAATTATTCAAGGTTCTTGGGCATGTCATGACAGGCTGTAAAAATCATAGGAGATGCATTAGTTGGATGCCACGCCATTGGAACGTTTGCTTGATGTACTCCTGTTGGAAGCTACTGAGTAGCCGGTGGCGGAGTTGCTGGAGATGAAGTTCCTTGAATTGGAAATCCTGACAGGTCTAGCTGTGTAACTTGTGCTCTGGGAGTAGGTCCTTGGAGTAAACTAGAAATGTGGAACATGCTGGAAATATCTTCTTCTCGTGAAATGTCCCCACTTGACAGGCTTTCTTTTCCACCTGCCTCAACTATCTTTCTCCCTTGCTTGGATCTAGCAGAGGATTCTAACTCCACAAATTTCTTGGATGAACTTGGGGCTGATCTTAGGATTCTTTTAAATTTATCTGGAGAGAAAGAACTTATGCGATCCAGCGTGTCTTTAATTCTGTCGAGGTTGTGCGGAAGCTGGTACGGGAGCCGGATCAATTTCTTGAGGTGGCAATAGAAGTTGCTCCCTTTGTATTTGTGCGTCAATGCGATCAGCAATTTCTTCTTCTTCTTCAAGAATGAAGCCAATTCGACGCCAGTCAGGATAATTTCTTCTTACACTCCAAGCTAAGCTGTATAATTTTGTGATGACGTTTTCCTGCTCGTCGCGAAGGCTTGAGTTCGGCTGCAATACTGGCTCAGGATCTCTGCCTAGTTCAGGAGGAATGATTGGTAGGCCCATCTTTCACCATGTTATTTGTGGATCGGAAGGAAAATTGTCGAATTTCTCTAAGGACTTGGCGCCGAAGAGCCAAAATTCTTTGTTTCTTCAAATTCTTCTCAATTGCTGCCTCAATTGGTCAACCTTTTTCTTCCTCCTCAGTGATAGTGTGACTGACCTGCCTGAATTGAGAATAATCTAATTTTGATTTCCAAGCAAGTGAACGTAGCTGATCTGCAATATTTGTTTGACTTAAGTCCTGGTTCAGGTTGCTCTAGCGGCAGATCAAATGGAAATTCATGCAGCAATACCATGTTGTGTCATATCTACTACCCAAAATTGTGAGCAATCACTTGACTCTATTATCAAAAGCCCTCCTTCTAGCGCCAATTTATGTTGGTGTTTGTTTTATTGTCCACCAAGTCTTACCTATAATGCCCTTGTGCCAAAGTAGGCATTAGTCAAGTGTTTGTGTATGCATGAGATGGAATTGCCTTCCATGTGCTTCCTGACCAACCTCTCCTTAGGTAATGTTATAGGTTCGGTCCTGTTGGTGTCTGTTTTATCATCTACCAAACATTAGAATAAAGTATCCAAAGATAATTTATCCTCTCTTGAAAAATCACCACGTATGCTAAGATTGCTAGAAGATCATATGGCGATTCCAAGGTTTCTTTAGTCAAGTCTTGACGTGTGGATAAGCTCAATGGGCATTGTGATTTGCTGGTAATACACAAAGGGACTTACGTTTGAACGAGTTGTCAACAACTTTGGGATTTAGATGGATTTATTAATTAAAACTCTCTCTCCGTCTTTTGGGATTTAAGACTTCAAAAAAGGTAAAAGAGATAAGGGTTGAGGGATCTACTCTAATCCTACGAATTCTGGTGAACTCAGTAACCACACTTTTCTTCGCCTCACTTAGGACAACTACACAAAGTGGATGCAATCTTCAAGGGATGTGCTTATGATCGGAAGTTTTAAGCATACACAAAATGAAAAGCTCAGACTAACTTTGCACAATAAATGAAAATCATCCATTCACCAAAAGTATGAGCGGAGATACACCATAAACCAATACTTATCAGATCTTTCATTCAATCTAATAACATGAAATAAATTTAAGTATTTGGTGGAAGAAATTGAAAACCTTGCTTAATCACTCAAACAATATGGATTACAAAGCCTTAAGAGAAAGCACATATGTAATATATTATTTGAAAAAATGACCTTCATGCAACAATATTTCAAAAACCTCACTCTCTCCAAATGAGAGGAGGCAACCTTATATACGAGTCCAAATATTTTGAACGGTCAAGATCGAATGATGATCAAGGGCTCAGATTAAAAGTTCAAAAACTCCAATTAGGGTTTCACCAAACTCTAACAGTTTAAAATGAACAAGGAGACAAGTGGCGCAATTGCTATTCTCACTGAGGTGAGTGTCCAGTTTCCTTCTTTGTAGATTCGATGTACCTGGACACAAGAAGTTGCACCTCCTCTTTGGTGACACTTGGCAAGTTGCTAATTTGGAAGTCGACCATATCCACATCATTAGTACAGGTGGCGAGAGCGTCTTCCCAGCCAGTTGCTTGTGTTAGGAAATTTTTTCGTCTATGTGTATGAAGCTTGAAACTTTGGAGAGATCCTCCCTGAGAATTGGCCCTAAAACTTTGAAGAAGTTTCCTTGAACTTTGGCCCTTAAATTCTCTACACGCAAATGCTTCTCTCGCACCTCATCCTGTTGCGATATCTCAACTGCCACAAAGAAGACCTTGTCTTGAATATCTTTGATGGTCTTTTCAATTTCTGAACACTTAGCCTCGGATTTTCTCAAAGATTCAACCCTTGTAACCAAGGCAAAGTACCAAGAATTGAAATCATATAGGTCACCGGGCTAGATGACTTTTTTGTCTACAAGATCCTTCTGAGAAAGTCCTCTGATTGCTTTTAAACATGGAATGATTCTTCTCTGAATATCCTCAATATCTTCCCAAGCTTCGGCTGTGTCTTGAATTCTACTCAATAAGGAAGATGTGGAGTCATGCGTTGATATCAGGTTCTCAATAAGTATGTTAGCACGTTCTGAGGCATCAACCGTCCATTCCTTAACTTCTCTGAAAATTGTCTTCATGTCCTCATAATCCTTTATTCTTGTGGAAGAGGTATGGGCAGAGTAACAGGTACCTCCTCCCGATCTATAGGTTTTGTCAAATGTTGAACACATCTCTTCCATTGCTCATTTTCATCTTCAACCTTCTTTCTTTTTTCTTTTTCCTTGGCTAGTCTTGCCTTGATAGCGTTGCAAGAATCATCAAAATCTTGGATCTCTTTGGCCTGAGTAGGCCTACCCAAATTCACAGAAGTGATTTTATAATCCTTAGGAGTGATGTTATCCCGAGTTTTCCCTGCCTTAGGTACTGCCACCTGAACTGTCCTGCATCCTGCACTATCGCTTTGAATTAAAGAGAACCTCTTAGCTAGTTTGGGCGGTCTTATCTCAATTGGTTTACTCACCATAGCCAGGAATGCCACTGTGTTCTCTTCTGAATGAGCTTCCTCAGGAGCCTTAGCCTTTATTCTTTCGCTCACCAATCTAGAATGGTTGACTGCTCCATACCACTCTCATCAAACTTATCCTCTATTCCTTTTGGTCTCGTAACTATACCATTCAGGAATTCCCTTGGCGGCTCAGGTTCTTCAACTTCTACATTCCTAGAAGAATTTGTCTCTTGAGGTTGTTCTTCCATTATCTCTTCCAGTGAAGGGGAAGGAGCTCTTACTTCATTACCCCCTATATCAGCATTCATCCTCTGTTCATTAGCTGTATCCTTGACTGGAGCAGTGGTTGCAACACTTAAGGTCGAATGACCCTCATCAGATTTATACTTTCTGCTTGCATCTCCAACTATTTTCTTTCCTTTACCCCTCAAAGAGTTTTCAGTGGGTTCTTTCCTTTTTCTGGATCCAACACTTGACGAAACACCATGGTTTGAAGAAATTGATTCATTGGTTCCCATGAGATCATATGTGAGATTGATACCTTTGGATCTAAGACCCTTTGTCTTCTCTATTACCCACCATTTTGAATGTTCAATCACTGGTCTCATGAGGTCGCTCAAATCAGACCTCTCAGAATCCGACCAATCGACCAAGGCAAGGGGCTCATTTCTCAGTTTATCAAAGTGAGGCTGCTCAAACTCAGGATCATCTTCAAGCTGATCTGCCACTTGAAACACTTTTGTTACTCTAATCAATTTCAGGGGAAGTCTGGACCACAATCTCCTTATGATTTCAAAACTATCAGCTGCATTGGCACAATAGTCTTCGAGATCGGGTCTATGCTCGAATATCTCTCCATCAACCTTTTTCATCTGGTGAAAAGGGTCAAAATGTTTTCTGGAAGAATGGGTACCAAGCAAGCTCCTTTTCAACACTAGCAGCACCCTGTGATGATAGACATGTCTCCAATCCATTTCCAATAGTGAGAGAAGATGTTCCTACCTTCTTTTGGTTCTCTCTTTGAACAATCATATAATTTTCAAGCTGCCTAACAACTTCAAGCAACACTACCATGTTGGTGGGATATATAGATAACTTGTAAGGAGGTCCAGAGAATCCTTGAATTCTCAGATAAGTAAATCTAGGGTATTGGATGTACCAATGCCCAAATCTATTGATAAAATCTTTAGATTCCTGAGAGAGCCTTTGATGAAGACCACCTTGGAGCGTCCTAGTAATATGCATCAAGAATGTATCATTGACTCTCTTGAAGTGATTTTTTTCCTCCAAGTGCAGTTGTGGGTAGCAATCATAAACAGCAAACTGATTCTCCTTATTTCCCACTTCTCCTCGACAGATGAGTCCTCTATATCTATAAGTTCGAGCAAGAGAGTACACCAAATAGGAACTCATATAAAATGTCGTGTTCTCCTCTAAGTTCTTCAATTGGTCATCAAGATCATTACTTACAATCTTTGCCCAATCAATCATCTTTGCTCCGGTAGTTATCTCATTGATGAAGTAGTACATCCAAGGTTCAAATGGCGTGCCTTGTTGACTACCCATGACTCTGTTTAATAAAACTATCAAGTCTCTAATATCTTCCTTCAAATAGGCTCTCACATGATTGTTGGGTAACTTGGAAGCACCCTTCCTTGGCTTATTCAACCACGAATGGTTGATATTGGCCTCATATTCTTCAATATTATCTTGGTATAGCCGTGTTGCTTCCTCCTTGGTCATGTAAACAGGGTTATGATACTCAGGGATGCGGAAAGCTTCCCTGAGCTGCCCTGATACCAGCATCACTAATGTTCACCAAGACTCTCCCATCAGGTGCTATGATGTCTCGGTCTATAGGATTGTAGTGTTTAAAGCATTCTACCACCAACTCAGTACACTGCATCGCTGAAAGGAAACCAGCAACCTGTACGATTCCATTTCTCATCATTTTTCTGGCAGTCCCTGTCGGCATCAAGTTGTCTAGGCCATACATTCGCTTCTTGAATTCCCTCAAGTTGATATGTCCCAAGTTAGTGTCTTCGACCAGCTTCCACTTAGACCTCATCTTGGATTCCAAAGGGGAATCTTTATCCACTTGAAACTTTATCCTGGCTTTGAGATATTCCAAAAGAAATCTGCAAAACAATCAAACCAACTTAAGTTAAATTCTATACTTCTAAGCGTAGTTTGTGAGTTTGGTGGCTAAGTAATGTGTGGTTTTTACTTTCTTTTCAACACTTAGTCACAAAAAATGGGATTTTCCACACTTGACCATTAAGGTTTGATTCACTTCAAAATCAGATTTTGAAACATTAAGTTCAAGAAATTCTATTCAACATTACTTGAACTTGCTCCGGAGGGCAGAAACTAAGAAAGGGAAGAAGATTAATCTGTGAAATTTACTCTTTCTTTTCAACACTTAGCCACGTTAAAACCTTGATGAACTTTCACCTTCAAAGAATGAAGAAGAATGAGAAAAGAAGCCGTCAAAAGCAACTTTCAGATGCTACACTCAGAAAATCAGTGGCTTTTGCCTTCCAACGGTCAGAAACTCTCAAAATCTGAGTATATTTTGATGGACAAAAGATTAAAAACCCAGGCTTATAGTCAAAACTTCCTCAAAAACACCCTGAATCTGCAAAAAGCACTTCAAAATAACCTTCAACCCGCAAAAGAAATCTGAAACTTGCTCTCAATATGCTTAGAAATTCGGACTTCATATGTGAGAATGAAGGGATGAATAATGTATTTGTAATGAAGTTCGAATCTGCAATTAGAAACACAATATCTTCTCCACAAATTTGTTTCTAATCTCATTTCAGTCTTTGCGTGTTTCTATTTTCATGCTTAGTTGCTTGGTCATCATTCCTAAACTCGAAATCTTATCTTGCAACTTCAAATGCAACTTTCTAATTCGATTTTCAGTCCCAAACTCGAACGGATCTGCAACATATCCTTCAAAGAAACTTTCTATTTTTGGCTTAAGTTCGAACTTCATGAAGATTGTGATGACATCCTTGAGGAATATTCTTTAACTTTCAAATTCTGGCAAGCATCTCCCTGGGCGGACTTTGTTTGACTTGTTTCAACCTCCATCAAAGATAGGGCGGACTTGGCGAGAGTTGGGAACCTTTCCCAAGCTAGCATGGCGGACTTCTTGATGTTGTTTACCATCATATGCTGATGTAGGGTGGGCTTGGTGATTCTCTTAGGTTCTTAACCATAGGGCAGACTTTACTGATTCTCTTCCCAAGGCAAGGCGGACTTTCTTGATCACTGTGAGCTTTACTTGCAGCAGGGCAAACTTTCTTTGACTTGTTTCAACCTGCATCAAAAATAGGGCGGACTTGGAGAGAGTTGGGAACCTTTCCCAAGCTAGCATGGCGGACTTCTTGACTTACTTGCACCTTCTTCATGAGCGGGGTTCACCAAACTTATGCATATCATACCCTTTCTTTCTAGGGTGGACTTTGCTCTTCATGTGACCTAGGTAAGGGCAGACTTTGTCATCTTTATGGCACCAACATCAAGGCGGACTTCATCTCATTCAAGGCAAGGCGGACTTTCTTTGACTTGTTTCAACCTCCAACTCATGATAGAGTGGACTTTCTTACTTCCTCGCACCTCAACTCTCCACTCATGGTGGACTTTGACATTTGCTTGCATTTGTAACATTTGGTAGGGCGGACTTCTCCAATATCATGACCTACCTCACCTTTCCCAAGGCGGACTTTACCAACTTTGTGCACCAAGAAGGTGGACTTGGTGGATCTCAGGAACCATGACCTTGACCAGGGGCGGACTTTCTTGATTTTATGGAACCCCTTCATCATTTTCAAGGTGGACTTTGATTGATTCAGGAACCTCATGATCAAAACTTGAAATCTCCATAACTTGTGCAAATTTACTGGATTACCTTGAAATTTGAAAACTATACTTCATTCATCCATCAAATTCCTCAGGGTCCCTAAAATTTAGGAAATTGACTTTTTGGGTCAAAACTTGGATCTGAGGAGGAATTTGTCGATCATTTTGGTGTATCTCAGTGTGAACAGTGCAAACGCTAGATCCACTTTCTAAAAAAATAGAAAAAGCAAGGTTCCCTAAAAAATAGGAAAAACTTTATAAAAAATAGCCATTCGGGGATCGTGCTAAAAATGCCAAAAACAAAACTTCCTAAAAAATAGGAAAAAGCAAAAAGCAAAACTTTCCAAAAATAGAAAGTTGTCCAAATTAGCTCAAATCAATTGCGATCTTCGTCCTTTGGGCTTTCTAGACACAATGACAACGTCTAGACTCTGTTCTAATCATGACTTGCACACACTGACTCATAATGTTCAAAACTCAGGTTGCTCAAAACTGACAAACTTGGCAATACTGAAGCAAGAAGGTCACAAGGCTCTAACAAAACCCCTAGAAAGTAGGAAAAAGGGAGGGTCCCCATTTGCAATGGGGTGATGTGTGAATAAAAAGTCACAATAGGTCCAAGCCTCATCTGGTCTATACATTTGCTCCTTAATCAGTGGGTCTTCCTCCAAGACCTCGCTTCCAATTGTCCAATCTGCCCTAGTGGCATATCCCAACATATTGACTCGAATGATATGTCCTCTCATTTTTTGATAAATTTTGAGTTTTTAGCCATTCACAGGGTCCCGAATGGGGTTATCGTCTGGTGTTGCCAGTTTGATGGCCCCATTTTAACCAACTTCCCTTAATTTGTAGGGTCCTAACAATTGAACACTAAACTTCCTCGATTTGATTTCGTTGCGATCGTTATACTTTGCTACTAATTGTCCCAGTTGGAAGTTCATTCGTCGGAGATGTTTATCGTGCCAGAGTTTCTACCAGCATTGTACAACCTTTGTCGCCCACAGTGCCATTACCCGTTGCTCATCCAGCTTGGTGAGATTCAAAAGACGTTCCTTCAGGCTCTTAGTGTCTTTGATATGGTTTTCCATAGCAATCTATAGATGCGGTACCATGTATTCTATTGGAACCACCACCTCCTACCCATACATGAGTTGGAACGGAGTGTGTCTCGTGGTCACCTTGTGCATGGTGTGGTACGCCCACAACACCGCTAGGAGTCTTTCTTAGTTTTCCTCAACAACACACAATTTACATATGATAGAAACAAGGACTTAATTTGTTGACTTGGCTTGATCATTGGCTCGGGGGTAGTATGGGTTGGAGAGGTTGTGAAATATTTTGAACTCTGTCGTCATGGCTCGAATGACATGGTTCACAAATTGTGCCCCTCAATCACTAGTAATTTGGAACCCTGTGACAATCTGTTCGTAGATGAACCGTGTCATACTGATGGCAGTATTGTTCGGGAGTGCTCTGGCCTCTCCCCATTTTGTGAGGTAGTCCGTCGCCACTACAACGTGCCTACATCGATGCATGTGACTCACCTTAAGTGGTCCGACAAAGTCACGATCTGTAATATCCCCACAATTTTTTTCAATTTTTTTCCAGTTACAATCACAACAAGAACCTGTTAAGGTTAGGAAATCAAGATGCAATAATGCCGAAATTGTAACCCTTCCACTTTCTGATCGTTAGCTTCAAATAATTGGAAATAATACTATGCTTGGGCGGCAAGCCAATCCTTTCCACTTTTCAGTGGGATATGGAGAATATTAAAAATCACTTGGCGATAAACCAGCCAAGGATGATGCAAGAAACTGAAGAACAATCACTCTACAGCTTATACAGCGGGAGGACTAGAAATGAAATAGCAATCAACTCCACCGCTTATTCAGGAGGACTAAAAATGAGATTACAATCAACTCAACCGCTTATTCAGTGGGAGGACATAATTACAATAGATAAGAAGGCGGCAAGCCAGCCTCTTCCATTTATGCAATGGGCCAAAGAACAACAATCCAAGTATATAGCTATTAGTACTACTAATCAGCTTTACAATGCAAAGATGGATTACAAAATTACTAGAATCATTGTCCAAACTAGGCAGCAAGGCCAGCATCTTCTTCTTATGCAGTGGGACTAAGAGAGTTCAAATAAATTGCTGTTAGTACTACTAACAAGCATTACAATATGATTCATCATGGATATTCAAATGCCAAAACCCAAACTAAGAGCTGCAACTTATTACTAAGACTCTTCACACCACACCCACAGACTCACACACCTGAAAACCAACTTCAACCCCAAAAAACTAAATCTGATATGAATGAACAACAGGCAGGCTGGAAATACAGACCAGCAACATTAAAATCCTCACAAACACTTCCAAATCACTCCCCACACACTCAAATTATCTCTAAACACACTCCAAAGAACCCACACACTCTAAAACCAACTCCACACAAGGAAACACTCCAAACTGACAATTTTTCAGATTTTGATATGCAACCCATGTGCTGGAAATACACAGACCAGCAGCCTAGAAACTCACAAAAATGCTCGTAACTCTATTCACACTCATCGAAATGACCCCCCAACGGATGCAAATGAGAGATACAAGACGCAATCAGATTAGAACCAACAAACTGCACCCAAAACCCCCAAATGAATTTATGCACGCATTCCTAGGTAGCCCAACATAGTATGTCTAGGAAAGAAGTACAATTTGCATTTAAAAATTAAATACTCAACATTAAGCTCTACAAACTTACAGACTTGATCGCCTGTGGCATAGGAAGAGAACGAGCCACTACCCCGAATGATCTAACACACAAACTGAGAGTTATGAACTAAAACGTGCTACAGCCACACCCAAAACCAGCAACACTGAAATCTACACCACACTGAAAATCTGAAAATGCACACTAAAATCGAACCACACATTCAGTAGATCCAATCATAGCTAGGAGTGATATCTCACACTCGAAGCCTGTCAAGAGCCCTAGGAGGTATTCACCCTTGAAGATTGTCTGGAGTCAATCCGACAACATAACAGTGTAAATTGTCTGAGATACCAAAATGAGAGCCCAAGTCACTTATTTATAACTTTTTGCCAACCAAATTCAAATTCAAATGCACTTTGAATATGCCCAAACCAAATTCCATTCCATTTAATCCACATTTAGCATTGCATTGCATTTCATTTCATTTCCTTGCACAAGTTCGCCCAATTCACATTCACCCAAAATTGCCCTTTTTAATAAATATAAGTGTCATAAAATAAAGTGTAAAGTGGGCGCCCAACTATGACTTCCAAATAAAAAAGATTACTAAGGCAATATACTTATAAAATCACCCCATTTGCCTTGAGTTATAATTTAATTATTAAGACCATGATGACCCCCTTGGAGTTATATGCAAATTTCGCCCAAATGGACAGGATAAAATTAATATTTTCTCCTTTCCTAAGTCGTCTATCCATAAAATAATCAAATATTAATACCTCATGCCTAAGGTATTAATATATTAAAAATACCTTCTCCTCAAATATTGATTATTGTCAAATTGAGCCGGAGACTGAAGTGCTAGAAATCACTAAAACTGAACTGAGTTGGGGCTCTGAACTGAACTGCTAAAAATAGTCATCCGAGTGAATACAGGATCCTACCAAAAATAGCCACTGAGCTGAGTTGCAGAATCCTTGCCAAGAATAGCACCAAAAAATGCTGGAAGGCCAACTGCTCAAACTGACCTGCCAGAAATAGCCATCTGAACAGGCCTGCTGACATCCTGCTAAAAATAGAACTACTAAAAATAGTAATTACTAAAAACAACATATTGCTAAAAATAGTAAGTGTTTCCAAAGTGATTTTAACCACATTCTGAGCAACCGTCGCACTTACTAAAAATTTTAAGTCTGGAAAAAGTCACTCGATGCAGATGCATGTTGAACCATCCTGAAGCTCTCTTAAAACCCAGAAGGAATCTAGAATCCAAACTGTCAAACTCCCACATATACCTCCTGAAAACACCAAAGAATCCTCCTAGAAAATAGGAAACCCTAATTTCTACCCCCGACTAGCCTACGAGCCTCCGAACTAGGCTAACGACCAACAAAACTAATCACTGCAGAGAAGGGGACATTACACGATCGTACCTTTCGAACAACTCTTGTGGCTACGAAGGGAATAGCGACTTGAAGTTCTGCTTTAGTGGTTTGCCAGCTCTTTCATGTATGTCGCACCCCACTACCCACTCGTGTGCATTCGTGTGTAGTGTTGGCCACCACAATCTTACCGATATTACTTTTCATGCGGTGACGTCTAGTCCCATGTGGCCTCCTACCAACCCCTCATGAGAATCCTTCAACACTCTTGGGATCTCCTTCTGCATGATGCACCTCTGTAGTACTTGGTCTTGAGTCCCATGTGGCCTCCTACCAACTCCTCATGAGACTCCTTCAACACTCTTGGGATCTCCTTCTGCATGATGCACCTCTGTAGTACTTGGTCTTGAGTCCCATCTTGTACAACAACCCATTAATGAGTTGGAAGGTTTTACTTTGAAGGGATAGTTTCCTTCTTTCACTAGGTGACATGTCCCTCAGGAAGGTGGAAGTGGACAAGTACTCCCTATATTTTCGTACCATGGTGGCAATGGAACAATTTGGAATAGGTGAGTGTCGAGAAAGTCCTCATTCACCCTGTCAAGTGGTTCTCCTGACTTAATCTGCTACAACTGATCAACATGACATGACTCTTCTCTAGTTGCACGATGATGGTAAAAGTGAATTCTTGCAACAAGAGCAAGCACCTACTCATCCTCCCTTGGATGATGGGCTTGTTTACAATGTACATTAATGCCTAATGGTCCACATAAAACGTGAAGGGTGTTGCCAGTAGGTAGTGGTGAAACTTGTATACGGAGCACTGTAATTCTTTTCGGCCTTTGAAAGTAGGCGACTTGCAAAGAAAATTGGATGGTCCAATCCATGTACACCCACTTGTGCCACTGTGGCCCCAATTGCATAATTGGAGGCATCCATGTGCACATGAAATTATTTGTCGCAATTCGGGTATGCTAGTATTGGTGCACTCATAGTTGTACTACTCATCGAGTTTTCGGCAAGTATTTTTCCCTAGGGAGTTTTTACGACTTTAACTCGCCAGAAAAACTTGACGATTCAGTGAAAAAAACTCGCCCACTAGTGAATAAAGACAAAAAACAGCAAAAATGAGTTTCATTTCATCATTTTCTGTCTTGTATTTTTTTGAGAAGGGGAAAAACACACTCCCAAACACTTTAAACTGTTTTCCATCGATTTTTTTTTCAAGTCAATCTCATTCTCTTCATCAGAAAATATACATGAAATATAACATTAAAGTATAAGTCACATTTCAATATGTCTTTTTCCTCTCTTATACTTTAAGTTATATTTCATGTATATATTGGCAAGATGTTTGAGAGTGGTTTCAGATCTCTAGGAGTTATAATGCAAATTCTAGGTTTTAGAAGATCTTTTAAATTTTTAGACAGCCAAATTTCAGTAATCAATATGCTCCTATATGCTCCTATCAGTATTCTCTCGCTCTCTCTATCTCACTCACTTTATCTGCCCCGAATTTTAGACCTATCTATCTCCCTATCACTCTTCCTCTATCCCCCTCTCCACCACTCTCCATCTCACTCTCTCTTCTCTCCCCCAAGATCTAGACCTATCTCTCTACCCCTCTCTTTCTCACCCTCAAACCCCTGCGAGGGGAGCTATCCTCATCCTAATTTTATTTTGCAGATGCTTGGTGGCAAAGTTGGGGTGGAAATACCCAAAATCTCAAAAACATTTCCTATCACTCTTCCTCTATCCCCCACTCCACCACTCCATCTCACTCTCTCCTCTCTCCCCCAAGATCTAGACCTATCTCTCTACCCCTCTCTTTCTCACCCTCAGACCCCTGCAAGGGGTGCTATCCTCATCCTAATTTTATTTTGCAGATGCTTGGTGGCAAAGTTGGGGTGGAAATACCCAAATTCTCAAAAAAATTGCCCTTAGAATTTTATGTCATCCTTGTAGTTCATCCATTTGTGAGCGCAATTGGAGCTTGTTTGAGGCCATCCACACAAATAAGAGGAGCAAGTTAGCTCAAAAATGCCTCAGTGATCTTGTCTTTGTGCAATATAATCTCCGGTTGTGCATAAGGAACATAGAGGAAGCACCAGCCAGTCCAATTGATTTGGATGATATAGATCCTTATAGTGATTGGAATTGCAGGAGCAGCCTCCATTGTTTACAGAGGATGACATCAATGATTTGGAGAGGCAGGCTACAGAGGAGGAGGGGGATGGATTTGGTTTCACACTGGATGACATTGAGGAGGATGAGGAGTCATTGCCTGTGCCAGGTGCAATTAGAGGCAGAGCTACATCCAAGATGGAGGACAAGCCATAGCCTGAGCCAATCATACCGAGCGAGGAGGCACAATCACACCCAAAACAGACTTCTAGGACTAGACCCTCTAGTTCTACCTCTCCCCTAGTTTTTACTAGAGCTGGGAAGAGGAAGATGTAATTGTATATCTTTATTTACTTTTAGTTCTACAAAAACTATTTACAATTTTGCTTCCAGCCATAGCATTCCACATGAGGATGCGATTTTGCACCCACTTTGTGTTTGAATATATCTAGGCTCAGCTTGTTTCTTTTGTGTTCTCATTTATTGACTGATAGGACGCATCTTCTCATTGAATTTTGCAAAAAAACTGCATTTCTAATTAAATTTAAGCAATTTTTTAAGTTCCAGAGCTTTTTGCCAAGTATTGGCCGAGTTTTTCTTTAGTTTTTTTTTCGGGTCTTGGCTAGTTTTTGGTTTTGGCGAGTAGTTCAACTATGGGTGCACTCACCACTTTGGACTTTAAGTCATTGAACTCCTCTTGTTCATCTCCTCACAAGAACGGTTCTCCCTTTCGTGTCAGCATGTCTAGCGGGTATGCAATTTGTGCAAAGTTCTTTATGAACCACCGGTAGTAGTCTACGAGCCTGAGTAATGACTTTACTCCTATTACGTTCTCTAAGGCTTCCATCTGAATATTGACCCCTACCTTGTTAGGTTCTATCTTCAATCCCTCCTTACATACCGTGGCCAAGCAATTTCCCTTGTGGCACCATAAATTTGCACTTTTTCGAGTTAAAAGCCAATCATGCCCTTCAACACCTCTCCATACATTCTTGGAGTGCGGTGTGGTGGTTCTCCTGCCCACTATATACCAACCAATTGCCCAAGAAAGCTTTGAAATTGCCCACCGATATTTTATCAAAGATGTGCAATATTATTTTGCTAGAAGGTGGCCGGAGCGTTGCACAAGCTGAACGACATCCTGTTGTAGGCATACACCTCGTCTTCCACCCCAAAGGTAGTCTTGAGTCTATCTTCCTCAGCAATGCTTATCTAGTTGTATCCAGAGAATCCATCCATGAAGGAGTATATCTCATGTCTACCAACCTCTTCCAGTATGGTGTCAGTGAACGAAATCAGGAAGGGGTCCTTAATGGTTACTGCATTAAGACACCTAAAGTCCACACAAATCCTTATCTGGTTCGCTTCCTTCTTGAGGGATATGACGATTGGAGAGACCCATTCACTTGTTTCCACTTTGAAAATTATGCCTACCTCCAACATTTTCTCCATTTCCTCCTGTACCTTGGCAGCGTAGTTCTTATTCATCTGACACGACCTCTTTCCTATGGGTTGTGCACCCAATACGAGAGGGATTCTGTGTACGCATAACTCCGGCAGTATCCCCTTTAGATATTTGTACATCCATGCGAAGACATCCTTGTACTCCATAAAATTTTGAACGCAACCACCTTCAGTACAGGGTTCCAATCATCACTGACCAATATCATCTTCAGATTGTCTTCATCACTGAGGTGCACCTTCTTCACATTTGGTTCTTCATATTTTATGATTTTGTCTCGTTCAAAGTGGTGTGTCAACGTGTCGTCTACTCATGCTACTCCTTATTTTCGTCGTACTCTAGAGGAAATGTGGCACTCTCCGTACCATTATCAACTTCCTCAATCTCTAAGATCTACGACATGTTACACTCAAGGTGGATGGCTTCATAGTCCATCTACCAATGAAACGACCCATTCAAGGAACTTATCTCATCCTCCAAGCAGTCTTCCAGTTCAAGCATCCCTTCGTCGTCAAGTTCCATTGCCTTCCTCCCATCATTCATCCCAAAATCGCCTCTCTTGGACTGTGAGTTAGAGGATGCCAATTCTTCGCTCACTGCCTGATTCCTCAAGTCAATAATGTACTTCCTCTCTTCGCTCTTGATGGAGAGTGTTCTACTTCTAGTTGTGATTAGCCTTAGCAATGATCAGCCAAACCCTTTCGAGAAGAGCATCGTACGCTTTTTTTACAGTGGAATAACTACAAAGTCCAAGAAGGAGTATTGTGTGCAAATTGTCACCTTTGTGCCATCAACATCCCAAGTGGCTTGATGTCATGCTAGTCGGCACCTAACAAATGGAAGGTTGGCGGCTAGAGGGTTGTCTTCCCAAGACATTTCCATGTTTCTTCCGGCAACACATTGATGCCTGAGCCTCCATCAATGACTGCGTTTGTTAGCTTTCTTCCCATTATTTCCATCTTGACAACAGAGGGCTTCCTTCCAATTCTCACCATTAGCAACATGGGATTAGTGGCCAAGTTGCTAGGGGACTTCACCGTTGGTTCCTTCTATGTCTTGTGTTGTTCCCGACCGATTGTGTTGTCACCAACCATATTAGTGATGGCCATTTTTTAATGTGGCATGGACTATAGAAGGTCAGTTACCCGTACGGGTATTGTGGTTTGCGACACCTATCTCACTATGTTTTTCTCAGATTCTGATTGTAGTGGAGTATTGGCGGTAGCAGTTTCAATAGAAGCTCTTCTTTCCTCTGCCATCACCCGTTCCACCTCAACTTTGGCTTCCTATTGTGAGGTTTTCACACATCACCCCATTGCAAATGGGGACCCCACTTTTTTCTGCTTTCTAGTATAGTTGTTGAGGCTTTTAGCTACTAGCCTTTCATTTGTAAGAAGTATAGTTGGTCAAGAGTTGATCAAGTCAAGTCTCTTTCTCTTTAGGATGAAATGAGGTACAACACTTCCTTTGCCCAACCAAGCTTCCGACCTGCCTTTCCTAGCACTGCCAGAGGGTGCCCAAGCCAGATCACCCCCCATTTCCATCTTCCCTCATTTCCATTTCCTTCCATCTTTTCATCCTTCCACTTCACCTTCTCCCATTCCCCATCCATCCTACATTTCATACTTTCCTTTCCTACATCTTCTATCCCTTCCCTCATTTCACCTCTTCCATTTCCATTTCCTACCCTTCCCTACCTTCACCTACCATTAGTATCTCACCTATATCTTCTATCTCTTCATTCCCCAATACCTCCCACTTTCTAAGTTCCCATCCCTACACCCTTATATCCTCTATCCCTCACCTACCTTCCTTCCATCTCACCCCACTTCATATCTATCTTCCACTTCTTAATACCTCTCATAACTACCACTCCCTACATCCTCTAACCTCATCTCATATTCTTTACCCCCCTTATTTCCCTTAGCATACCCCTCTCTAACCCCTTACTCCCTTTAGCCTACTCATCCATTATCTATACTCCCTTACCCTTCCCTACCTCCTACCCCTATACTAACCTACCTTCCATTACCCCCACTTCATATTTATCCTCTACATCTTATACCTCCCAGCTACCCATCCTAACCCACCGCCAACTCCCTTTACCCCCCAACATATCCTAACCTTTCACTACCCCTTATTACCTCCCACATCCTTCATCTACCTTACCCCCACGGTATTTGCTACCCTTTCCTTTATCCCCCACATCCATATCCCTTATGTATCCCTTTCCCCAAACGTCCTCTATTCCCTTTCTCACGTGGCACCTTTCCTTACCACTCTTCACTTCCAACCTACAACACCTCACATTCCTGTCCCTCTCTACCACGTCATTGCTTGGACCCACAAACTCTAAGATGGAGGTAAAAGTTGTAAGGCATTTTTGGAAAAAAAGAAGAAAAGGGCATCCATCTCACTATTCCCTTTGACCTCTAATTATAGCTCCAAGTATCATCCAAATCTGGTGGTATCCCATGAAGGTAACCAATTATTTCATAATGTGAACATAGATCAACAAAAGGCTGAAAACCAAGCTCCAACTCAACTCTTGAAACTTCTCTTGGTTTCCACACTATGTTATTTTCACCAAGTGCAATGCTAGAACCAAGTGATGTTCCATCTTCCCACTCAAAAAGTGGATTGTCATATGTCTTCTCTATACCCATCTCAAACAATGCGTTATCATTGGAAACCACAAACTGATTTTCCAAGCTTCTGTGAGGAATGCCAAAATTAGAATCTGTCATACCTTTCAGCAGTGATTCCATGGTTGCCCCAAGTCTCATGTACCTCCTCTTCAAAGCTTGTCTCATCATCATTTTTAGCTAATTGGTGAACATCATCATACTCAACAAATCCCAAACTATGGTTTGACTCCTTGCCAAGATGAGGTGAAGGTGATGAAACAATGCTAGACTCATTTAGTGGGGAATCAAAAGAATTCATATCTCCTTGTGGCTGATCTATCATAGCTGGTTCTATAATCTCAATGACAGTATCTTCTTCACTCTTCATCTGCTCTTCCTTTGAAAGAACATGAGTGCATTCAACACCATCAAAACTACCCTTAACATGCTCTTCATTAGCGAACTCATTAGTCTCAAGACCATCAATGACTGAATCTGAATTAGGCTTCAGAATTGCTGTTTTGTTCTTTTCACAAAACCAATCATCATTATTTCTAATTACATGCAAGTTTGAGGGAGTATTTTGGGGTTCTGTCACACATTCTTCATATGTCAAGGCAGCCTTCCCATCCAAACATTTGGATTTTGCAGTACTTGTTGAGTATGCCCTTTTAATGTCAGAATCTCTCATTAGCGTGGTCAATTTTTGTATCAACTCAGATATAGATTCAGATGGAAGGAATATCTCATTCCTCTATCACTCATGGAGAATCTGATCAACTGAACACACAGCCTGGCAGGAAAACTAGCTTTGATACCACTGAAATGTCCCCCACAATTTTTTTCAGATTTTTAACACCATAAATTCACCCATTAGCGTTAGCATAATAAAATATAGAGAGCAATACAAATTGGTGGTTGGATCAGCCACTTCCACTTTTCAGTGGGATGAAGAAATACTGAAATTAAACAGCTATTTGGCGGTATAACCAGCCAATTACAAATCCAAAATAACTGAAGTAAAGAGGCAATCACTCGACCACTTATTCAGCGGGAGGACTGAAAATGATAATAACAATCCACTCAACCGCTTATTCAGCGGGAGGATAGCAGTACAATGAAATAAGATAGGCGACAAAGCTAGCCTCTTCCACTTATTCAGTGGGAAATTAAGAGCAATTCAAAATATAACTACTTGTTAGTACTACTAATCAGCATTACAATGATAACATGAACTGCAAAGTAAGATATATCATTGTCCACAACTACAAATAATGCTCAGTCTGATTCACAAGTTACAATAGACTCTCTATCCCAAAAACAACCCTCAACTCCAAAATCTCTAAATTTGATTTACTTCCAGCAGACTGAAAAATGCAGACCAGCAACCAAAATTCACACTAAACCACTCATAACTTCATCAAAACTTGACGGAATGACATGAAATTGAATGCAAATGACTCCTAGGAGGTAGGCGTCCAAGCCTAGAACAATAAACGATTGCAAGCTGACCCAAATGATTAATGCATGCTTCAAGAATCATTCAGCCACATGGTACGGCCAGCCAAGGAAGGTGATTTATGATATGAAATTCAAGACACCAAATTAATCTCTACAAACTTGCGAAATGCATCGTCCAGTCCATAGGAAAAGTTAGAGAAAATACCAGAATGAATAGATACACGGGCAAAGAGTGATGAATTAAAATAAGCTACAGCCACACCCAAAACCAGCAAGCTGGAAACACATCAAAACACTCAAAATACTGAAAACAGGCTCACAATCCATTCTATCAGCTCACTCTATCTCTCTGGATGAAAGATAGTCTCAATAGACCAGCTAGGTGCTATCTCTCAAGCACGAAACTGATGGTTCCTAGGAAACTCTCAACTTCGAAGCTCAACTAGCACCGATTCGGCAACATAACAATATCAATAATCAAGCATCCCCCAAAATAAGAGCCCAACACTCTTATTTATAGCCTCTTGAGTCTCCAAATTCAAATTCAAGTTCACTCCAAATGGCGCCCGAACCAAATGCAATTTCATTTCATATTAATTTGGCATTGGCATTTCATTTCCCCATTCACTCCAAGTCGAACAACATAGGGAAGCATTAGAACTTAATTAAAATGCCAATAATATTGACATATATTATAAAATTGAACTTAGGCGTCCAAATGAGGAAGTAAAAATATAATGCCAAATTGACTCAGGACTTAAAATATTATTTCATTCCCTTAAGTCGTCCAAGCTAATAATAAAAATATTAAAGTCTCACGCCAAGGCATTAAAATATATTAAAAAATACTTTTCCTCAAATATTGAACAATTGCCAAATTGAGTTGAGGGCCAAAGTACTCAACTGCATTGCCAGAAATAACCAACTGAACTGGACCACAAAAACCTGCCAGAAATGGTACTACCAAAAATAGTACTTACTATAAACTGCTAAAAATAGTAAGTGTTTCCAAAGTGTTTTTTACCATATTTTGAGCAGCCGTCACAACTTACTAAAAATAGTAAGTCTGAAAAAGTCTTCGGATTTGTTTGCGTGTCACACCATCGCGAGGCTCTCTGAAAACCTAGAAAAATAAGCTGTCCTTGCTCCCACTTACTAAAAATAGTAAGTTCAGAAAAGTCCTCAGATTCAGTTGCATGTCACACTATCGCAAAGCTCTCTGAAAAATCTAGAAGAGATCCAGAATCAGAACTGTAAAACTCCAACATGCAAGCCACCAAAAACGCCGAGATATCCCCCTAGAAGTAGGAAACCCTAATTTTTGCTTCCAATTGACCAACGGGTCTCAGAATTGGCCAACAGTCCCCAAAACAAACTAGAGCGGAAAAGGGGACATTATACGAAACAAAGGTGCAAATTCAGATTCGAATTCGAGAAAAATCCGAGCAGATTAAAACAAATTCAGTTGGAGACATTTGTATCAGCTTGAAGACAGATTTGTAGAAGCAGAAAACAAATCAGACCTGTGAATTAGGGGAACAGAGGTTTAAATCAGATCCCGATGCAGATTCTTTGCACAATGGGGCAGATTTGCAAATCAAATTTAGGAATGAGGTTGCTAAAGGGTACTTAGTGCAAATTCAGGGCAAGTGTGATGAAAATCAGAGGTCAAATAGGGAAAATAAGATTCAAAATTCATTTCCAGATTTGAGAAAACATTGTTTTCTTTCTGGTATCTTAATCAAAATGTGTTTGTTTTTCAGTTTTAAGGGAAGCAGTAGGATGCATTGAGCATGGAACAAAAGAGACCTATCAAGGATTCAACTTTCACATTCAATAAAAACAGTATGAGAGATTAATGGCTCTATAATGCAATGAAGAATAATTTAACGACTTGGAGATCTTCACACGGCACGTGATCAAAGCTATCAATGAGAACATGAGGACTCGCACTAAGGAAATCAAGGAATCCTACACCGCCAACCTTATGCAAATGAACATCTTAGGACCGATTTAGCAATGAAAGTTTCATTCATAAAAGGATAAGAAATGTGTTCATCAATTTTGGTTTGTGCAAACAAAGCTCTAAGCACCGATTCATCTTGATCAAGTAGGGCAACCAAAATTTGATCAATCAAACCACCTCATGCAAATGAGGCATGAAAAGACGATTTGATTAGTTGCAATGAAGCAATTAAAAAATTGATCAATCAAATCATCGTATGCAAATGAAGGCTTCAATACCGATTTGATGTTGCAAACAAAGAGAGGAATGCTGCCAAGGGTCTAATACAAATGGAGGTTAAAATGCCGACATCTCCCTAAACACCATCAAGCAAGCATCAATGACAAGCCGGCTATCATCTTGTGTAATGTAAAGCACTCAGCAAGAGAAAGAAAAATGAAACATTTTACATGCAAGTCGGCCTAAACTGAAGGGAGGCAACCCCAATGCCTATATAAAGGAGGTGCTTCATTTCATTTTAAAATATCATTCAAAGCAATCAAATTTGGCGTTCTGATCTACACTTCAAGGCACAGCGAAATACATCTTAGACAGCAATTTGGATGACACAGTTTGTTGATCATTACATTGATCAAATTCTAAATTAAGGCAGCAAATTAAGTTGAAGCAACTTCCAGCTGGAACTAAGAATTATTTCCTTTGCCATCTCAGAACACCGAACTAAGCATTGGATATTTCTTTTGACTACCAAGAGACACGACTTAAGCCCAGTCCTGCTGATGCTTGGTCAAATCAGAGATTAGAACGATTTCCTTGCCATGTCAAAGGTGAGAATTAAGGGACGTGTGCGATTTCCTATGGGCTATAACAAGACACGATAAGCCAGAAATAAAACCGCCCTTAGCAAAATGTGTATGGCATTTAATTTGATAAACAAGGTTTGATCATAACGAAGGATACATTTAAGGTGCCCTTTTTTATTTGGATCTCTCCACGATGCAAGGACATTTTATTTTATTTTAAGTTGCATGATCCAAGTCGCTCTCATGTTTTAAATGCCAATCATTAAAAGTTTTTGATCCTAAATCAGTTTTGGTGGGAGATTGTACCTCAGCACGGTAACAATTTAAGATATGTTTGATCATTTCATTCGATCAAACACACATAACTGATATTGAGAGCTAATGAAGACAGCAGGCAATCAGGTTTAAATCCTTATGTTAAAGGGCGAAATTCATCCCCTAAGCAAGGCAATTTTGATCAAAGACAAAGCAAATTCAGTAGAGCAATCATCTTTCACAGCGAATTAGTCTTCACGGACAGCAATTTTAATTCTGATCGAGTATTGCCAAGGTCATCATTGCAAGCATACACAGCGAATTCATTTTTGAAGAGCACTTTGATTTAGATTAAGGCATGGAAATTCAAGGACATCCCATCCTTGGTCAAAGGATATCCCGTCCCTAGTCAAAGGACATTTCGTCCCTGGGCTAGGGACATCTACGTACGCCATTGAATGCATTGTCGTCCTTGAGCAAAGGACATTTTGTCCTTTGGCTAAGGACATCAAAATTGGAAATCAAGAAATATTGGCTAAGGCATAGAAATTCAAGGACATTTCGTCCTTGGTCAAAGGACATTCC
The DNA here is from genome assembly GCF_030272615.1 of Cryptomeria japonica. Taxonomy (NCBI): domain Eukaryota; kingdom Viridiplantae; phylum Streptophyta; class Pinopsida; order Cupressales; family Cupressaceae; genus Cryptomeria; species Cryptomeria japonica. The sequence continues at coordinate 297,013,593 of NC_081413.1, read as the reverse complement.
ATCCCTAGTGAAAGGACATTTCATCCTTGAGCTAAGGACAAGTCCGTCTTAGACAAGAGTAGGGTCCATTCAAAACAAGAACAGGGTCCGTCCAAAGCAATGACAATCAGCAATCTAAGGGTCTGATGCTAGCAATGAACATGAGGAATAATGGAAAAGTAACATTGAGACAAAGGGAAGAAATCAACATCAAGCACTCAAGGACAAAATTTTCACAATCTTGAATTTCCTTCGGAAATCCAAGAATCATTGCCAGTATAGCCAGATGGAAGCTCCAGAATGCAAGTGATCAAGACAAGAGATAGTTTCAGAAGAGTTAATCAAAGTTAGAAGATTGACATGAGCAAAGTCATCAACACATTAGGCGCTTGAAAGGTTGAGTATCAAGAGATATGCCTCATTCATCTACAACTTGTGATGAGTTACAAAGATCAAACTAATTGAAGTGGCACCTAGTCATCACTTACCCAATCATATCATTCTAAGATAAGGCGTCCAGATTCAATGTTCCTGACTTATACATAAAAGAGATAACTATCACATGTGCGCACAAAGTGCGATGCACCTACCGCTATTATCTATTGGTTGAATTTTCAAAGGAGGACATGTGTCCCATCAAATGTAATTTTCTCATTGGTCAAGCATTAAATGCTTTGCAATAGGTTTCTATCTTTCGATCTTGGCCATTGATTGTGAATCAATCTGAGCCATTCAAGTAATGAGAGCACTATATAATGCTCCACTTCTTCATTTGTAAAGGTCAATAGTTAATAAACATTAGTTAGTAAGCAATTAGAGTAGAGTAGGAAGAGAAGGCAAAGATTGTTGCCAAGACATTGTTGTAAGAAGCATGTAAACTTCATTGAAGATATGGTGAATTCTATGTGTTGATTCAACAATTTGCATGGTCTCTACTTCTCAATTTGATTTCCATGTTGCTTAGATGAATGAAAGACCGTGTATGATCAATGGTGAAATTCGTATATCCATACTGCTAACACCCTTCACGTCGTACTATATTCTCCTTTGTGGGGTGTTGTTATTGATGTAGCGTTGTTATTATTCCCTCGCATGTTGTTACAGTACTCACTAGGCAATGCATTAGGATTGGCAAGTGGTTTTGGAGGTATGGTCAAAGGGGTTGCTTGTTTCCCTTGGGCAAAGAGCACTTGTGTGTTTCTTGTCTTCAAATTGCATGGGCATTCCTTAATGGAATGTCCTAATGCTTGACAAATGTTACAAAATAGTTTCTTGGGATAGATTATCTTTGTGTGACTTTCTACTTTAGAGTTGATGCACCAAATTTCCTTATTCTCCTTGGGGATCTCCTCTTCGGCCTTCAATTCCTTCATCATTCTCAATATATCCCATCGGAGGGCTTGTATTATTTTAGTTTCACCGTCGCTACCATTCTCCTCGGTATTGTCATCATCACTGGCTTTCTTCTTTCCTTGGGATGTTTTGTTTTCACTTTCGATGTCCATTGCTCGATTGTAAGCATCTGCGTATGACGATGGTGGTACCACCTTCATTTTCTTCCTTAGTGAGGGGATCAACCCTTCGATGAACCATCGTTTCTTCAGCCCATCAGATGGTTGGTTTTCCATCTTACCCATCAACTTGAGCCTACGATTGTAAGCTCATACATTTTCATTTTTTCCTTGTTTAGTATTATAGATTTCCACCACAATTTCATTATCATCCTGTAGGAGTTTGAATTCATCTTGGAAAACCTTCTTCAGGCTATCTCACGAACTTGACTGTCTCGCTTCCAATTCTGAAAACCAATCGATCGCCACTCCCTTTAATGTTGTGGGGAATGACCTCAACCAGTAGTCTTTGTCATCCTAACCGCTTTCCAACCAGATAGTTTCGCATGCCTTGTAGTGTCTTACAGGATCCTTTGATCCGTTATCAATGAACTTGGGAAGTTTCTACCTGTCCACAACTGGGGGTGGGGGCTCACCATCATCCTCAAACGGTGTGCGTAATGTGCCCAGGACCGAATTGGAGTGCTCGACTCTCGATGCTCTGGTGCTTCACTTGCACTCTCGGCCACATGCGAGCCCTCTACACATCCACCGTCTGCATCCTCCGCATCTTGGCTACCTTCCTCGTTCCTGCACTCCCTCCTCCCTGGGGTCTTTGGCTTGAGTCCCCCTATTCTTGATCCCTCTCTTATGGATGGCTCTCAATGCAATGCAAATTGTGTTAAAAAATATTGGCAACCTCACTCTGAAGGTCCCTTCCTTCCTTGTCTTCTTTGTCATGTACCAACTGTACAAACGAACTACTTTCGGGTGGATGTGGAGTCGGTCCTTTCGTGTGGTATTGAGTATGGATTGATTATCTGCTTGGTTGGCGAGATCCTCGTTTACCTCATCCTAGAGTGGTAGGTTCCTGGCAACTTCCTCCCACTCACTCCACGTACATGGTTACCTCTCTCAACTACGGCTTTGGCTAATGCTTCTACTCTTGCTCCTTGCTAGACTTTGGGAATCCTCAATTATACTCCATAATTGTTGTCATCTATCACTTTGTTCCTTGATCTAGAGAGATCTTCTCACTAGTCCCTCTACCTTCTCTCGAATGTTTGCAACTTGTTTTCTTTCTTTGTTTGGTTGTAGGGGCATTAATTGCTAGGGGTACAACGTCTGCTTGTAGCCCTCTCTTCTTCCTCCATATGGTTCTTCTCTTCATATCACTGAAGTATTTGTTGTCGGTGCTTCTCTCGGTTGTTGTCCTTGCCCAAGTTCTACAGGGCAATGTGGTTACATGCCAACAACCTTGGTAGTTTGGAAAAGAGACAATCGACGACACCATTCATAGTTAAGGCATCCCGTACAACGCTCTGAGGACCTCGTTTTCACGAGCCTCCCCTCAAACGTAGTGGTTGACAAACACCTCCCACAAGTACACCAAGTCCTATTTCAACTTGTCCTGCCTTGAATTATCCTCTTCCTCAGATGAATCTGATTGTTCAATCGGTTGGCCCATCAATCCGCCATCCTGCCTGTTGCCATTCTCGGTCACTCTGAAATCTCCAGGTTCGAATCGGCAACAACGCCAAAATGCTTACTAGAAATGATACCAATTAACAACATTCAACATGAGTAGCAGTCAACACAACATATGGTAGAAAGATTTATTCTTTATTTATTATTATCAAGTGTAATGTGTACAATCATATTTCCTTCCCAATACAACATTGAGAGAATATATAGTGCTTGACAGTTGGTTAAGCTTGCCAACCATCGGCAATTGCCACAACCCCTCGGGACTAACTAATTACACTGCCAAGTATACTAACAAAACATTATTTATTTATTATGGCAAAACCGCTGTCTACAGGGTGTTGTACAATTCATAGCATCAACTAAATGTAACATATCATACCTTTTTGGCAAAAAAAAAAGCTCACTTTAAAAAAGTTAAAAAAAACAAATTTCAGTGCCAAATTCCTCCCATGTTCCTTTAAATTCTCCAAAATTTTGTTTGGGTTCTTCCCAGGTTCGCAAGGCCGAACCCACAGGCTATGGGAAGGATCTTGTCTAAATCCAGAGGGAACTGGACCAGGACCAAGACTCAGGGGGAACCGAACCAAGACCCGAGGGGTTCGCATGCAAAACCCGATAACTTAGTTTGTAAGAAAAAAAATAGGTAAAAAAATGTTTTTTATTTGTTTATGGGTGCTTTTACACATTGGGTACCATGGGTACACTTGAGTATGCCCAAGGTGCACTATAGACACCCTAGGTTCCCTATGGGTACATGCCCACATACCCACAAGTAACCTAGGGCATTCAAGTTGCACTCGAGCATACCCCTAAGTGAACCCGACTCACATGAACAAAAAAGTACTGCTTTAAATAATCTTATCCCTACTTGCATATAAGACGAAATAAAACACTTAAAGAAAACTAATTCTAAAACAATTAATATAATAAAGGTAATAATATGCTCATCTTTCTCAAAATATTGATATAAGTTCATGCCTTTGGTCTTTTAACCAAAAATATAAAATAGGCTCATCTATTAAGTGATTTTTCAAAATATAATGATTTGGCTCGCATATTTGTCAAATCCTTTGGAATCCTTAAAACATCACAAACATTTTTTATTGCCTCTAAAAACTTTAATCATTGTGAATCCATCAATGTCTTAGTATGTCAATGTGCCAATCCTATGAATCTGAAATCTGAACTCCTTCCATGACCATAACTCAATGCTTGAAAGATGAATTCTTCTTTCTTAGTATGTCAATATGCCAATCCTATGAATCTGAAATCTGAACTCCTTCCATGACCATAACTCAATGTTTGAAAGATGAATTCTTCTTCATCACTTGTTCCAAGGTTTTCAAGGTATCAATTTGGTCTATCAACATGTTCTAAAAAACGAGAACAAGCTCTTGGAAGAGGGAAAAGCTCTTGTTCACTAGTGCTGATTTAGAAAACCTTTTGACGGTGCTGAGAGCTAACTTCAAACTACTCTAGCAATGGATTTTTTACAATGTGGATCAATGAACTACCTCTATATAGGCAATGAATTTCTTGTTGTTGGTGTGAAAAAGGGTATTACCTAACTATTTCCACTATTAAGTCCCTTTCATATCTTATCACTTAAGCTTACTTAAGGTACACAGGAATCTTTCTAGAAATCTCTAGGTGACACGTGACCTTAACTTATCACCTTATCTCGCATATCATAAGATCAAGACACTTGTCATAATCTTATGATATCCTATGTCTCACCTTGGCCTATAGAATCTAGGGTTTCCCTTCATAATCTCATTCCATTGTATCTGTTCTATTTGCATTCTTGATTCTTGTCATATTGATCTTCTCATTTCATTGTGCTTTCCATTAGGCCTCTAGATCTTGGGTGGCTATCTCCATAGCCAAATCTTACACTTACAAAGTTGATCAATGAAGTGCCTCTATATAGGAATTGAATCTCCTTGTAAGTTTCCATATAGGAATTGAATCTCCTTGTAAGTTTCCCTCACTTTAGGTGTAACTTTTTTAGGCCTTTCCCATGCTTCTAGGCACACATAACTAACGAATCTAATATACAGAGTTTTGGGTGGCTTTTGCCAAATGAAAAGTGCACTTTTTCTAAGCAATGCAATAGCATTTCTAAATTTCATTAGAGAGTCAATATAAGACTAGCTCTCATTTCCAACTCTTTTATATCCCATCTATGAGAGAATTATTTAGTTTTCTTTTCTTTTCATTTTCCCGCTCATATAGTGGTCCACTATATAAATTTTCCATTGACATAAAATAAAGTCACTTTATTAAAATAACCAAGGTTCAACCTTTAATTAATTAAATATAAATAATCTCAAGAAGCTTAGGATCTTTTAAAATTTAATTGAGTAATTATTCCCTCAAAATACTCAACTTAGCCTTTAGGATGAAATAGGCTAACAATCTCCGATAAATGTCTCATTCAGAAGAAGGGGACATTACATTCATGATTTCTTCGGACTTACCCCCTTCTCATGGCACGTGGTTTCTTCAATATTTGGAAAGATAGGAATGCTGGTCTTTTTTCTCATTGTGTTGTTGATAAACATTTTCTTTGGATATTAAAGTGGTCATTTTCTCTAATGTCCTTATGCAGATTCAGATGCAATCCAGCAAGGTTGTACTTGAATTTGCACATCTCTTGTAGTTGTTGGACTGCTAGGATAATGCTCCATGCACTATTGATTGGGTTCCTCTCGACTCCACCTCCCCTTGAGGGCGTCAGCATGAACACAACCACTCATCCTGGCAGGATCGAAATCACCACAATCTCCAACGTGAGACTCTGGCTGGTCGGACATTGGCAAGTTCCCTTGTGTGCCACTCACCATCTCTCAGGTTGACACTCAACAGCCTCCCAAGGAGAATGAAGATGTTGCTGCACTCACTAGTTGTGAGCCGACTAAAGATTTGGAGGAATCTTTATAGATTAAATAGTATCTACAAAGATCTACACAACCTCCATCAAAAGAGGGCCATAACTTTTGATCCGGTGAGCTGATTGCGACCCACCCACTCCCCTCACCCACCCCCCTCTCTTTTTTGGAAGTACTTGAAGAGATCTATGCAATGGGTACCATTGTAGGTAGTGGCAAGCAACCAAGAATTTTTTTAATTTTATTCAAAAACCATGTCTATAGCCCAAAAATTGAGTTTTTTTCCATTTTATACCCAAAAATCACATCTTTTGCAATTGTAGCATTAGGAGTAAGGTTGAGACACGTTTCCTAACAATTCTTAGGTGTGACGATAGATATCTTAAGGATTTGCCTAATCCTTCTCTCCTCATGGCCTACCCTTGGAGGGGTTGATGTAGCAGATTGTCCTTAGTGGGACAGAACTGTTCCAAAGAGCAACTCTTATTTGACGTGGAAAAATAAAGGTTCAGATGAGATTGCAGTTGGCGTTCCATAGTCATTGATTGTTTGGGTTTGACCCTTGTAGTTCATAGCTCCGGTAAAAGGTGTTTACCATGATAAAAACAAATTACATTAAATACAATTTTAAATTTATTCATGGCTTTAGGTTTTAAGTTAGTTAGGTCTAAGGAGCTTATCCTTACATTTTGAAGAATGGTTGTACCATATGTGCTGTTCTGTTTTGTGTTGTCTACCAATAGACAAATTAAAACACCAACAAAGTATATTGTAAACCTATGCCCTATAGGGCGGATAATTATGCTCATATGTGCTTTTCTTGCTGTTTTATGGTAAATTGGTTCACAACCTAAGTTTTGTAACCTTGTACACTGTTTCCTTCTTTGCCTCTTAATCTTTACATCTTCAACTAAGAATTTTTGTTTTTTGTGAAAGGATACTGATTTTAAATGTACATCTAGAAATTGTGTCTTGTTATCAAATGAAATGAAATCTATGTATCATGATCATACATGTAGTGACATTCTTTTATGCCCATTCATGTTGACCGTTGGTCTCATGTGAATTCTATGGATCATCATTCACATACGAGCATAATTATCCGCCCTATAGGGCAGAGGTTTACAATATACTTTGTTAGTGTTTTATGGTAAATTGGTTCACAACCTAAGTTTTGTAACCTTGTACACTATTTCCTTCTTTGCCTCTTAATCTTTACATCTTCAACTAAGAATTTTTGTTTTTTGTGAAAGGATGCTGATTTTAAATGTACATCTAGAATTTTTGTCTTGTTATCAAATAAAATGAAATCTATGTATCATGATCATACGTGTAGTGACATTCTTTTATGCCCATTCATGTTGACCATTGGTCTCATGTGAATTCTATGGATCATCATTCACATGTTACATGGGAGGATATTTGTTTTAAGTTTTCAAAAATGTGCATTTGCATCCAAACGTTCAATCCCTTAACATGGAAAGATGAAGCATCTTCGTAACAAGGTTCCACTTTTACCAAATGATATGTAAAATATCTCCAACAATTTTTTTTTGATTTTTCCCAAATTACAATTAACACAACACTTGTTAAGGTTAGGAAATGAAAACCAATTGCTGCTGAAAGTAACGCTTCCACTTTCTGATCACCGAGAGCCCAATCTGGGAGGGTGAGAGCATACAGTGTTGAGGAGATCGTTAGATGCCAATAACTGAAAATGATTACAATACTCGGGCGGCAGGCCAGCCCCTTCCGTTTATACAGCGGGATATTGAGAACAATGCAATCACTTGGCGGTAAACTAGCCAAGGACAAGCCAAAGAACTGAAGAAGCCATCACTCAACCGCTTATCCAGCGGGAGGACTAGAAATGAAATTACAATCAACTCTACCGCTTGTGCAGCTGGAGGACAGTATTACAATATTCAAAATAGGTGGCAAAACCAGCCTCTTCCACTTATGCAGTGGACTAAGAGCAATAATCCAATTAGATAGTTGTTAGTACTACTAACCAGCTTTACAATGCATAATATGGTTTACAATTTAAGGGAAATCACTATTCCAAAGATAGGCAACAAGGCCAGCCTCTTCCACTTATGCAGTGGGACAAAAAAGAACAATAGAAACTATTGTTAGTACTACTACCAGCATTACAATATGAATCATAGCATATAAGAGTGATGAACCAAGTGCAATAGCATGACCACTACTACCAGCATTACAATATGAATCATAGCATATAAGAGTGATGAACCAAGTGCAATAGCATGACCAACAACTGCAAATGAAACCAAGTCCTTTTTCTTCACACCAATGAACTCTCACACCCCAAAACCAACTCCAACCAAAAACTCTAATTCTGATATACTCCCAGAGTCCCAGCACGCTGAAAACACACAAACCAGCAACACCAAATCTCACTAAAACACTCACAACTCCCCCAATTGTTAACCAAATGACACGAAACTGAAAGCAAATGATCACTAGGAGGTAGGCGATCATTCCTAGGACAACAAAACATGACAAACTGACCCCAATAATTTATGCACGCATTCCAAAGCACTCAACCACATGGTACGACCAGCAAAGGTACGATTTTGCAAAAATAAAATCCAAAACACCATTTTAAGCTCTATAAACTTGCAAAATGAATTGCCTAAACCATAAAGAAAGATAGATGAAATACCCAGAACGAGGAGAATGACACACTGAGACCTGCGACCAAAAATCCACTTCAACACATGATCACTAGGAGGTAGGTGATCATTCCTAGGACAACAAAACATGACAAACTGACCCCAATAATTTATGCACGCATTCCAAAGCACTCAACCACATGGTGCGACCAGCTAAGGTACGATTTTGCAAAAATAAAATCCAAAACACCATTTTAAGCTCTATAAACTTGCAAAATGAATTGCCTAAACCATAAAGAAAGATAGATGAAATACCCAGAACGAGGAGAATGACACACTGAGACCTGCGACCAAAAATCCACTTCAGCACACTCCACGACCAGCAACAAGAACACTTAGAAATCCACACAAATCTTCACCACATTGAGCCCAATCTGCTCCTCTGGATGAGAAACAATCATACATTCAGCTAGGCGCTATCTTTCAAGCACAAAACTGAGGCACTAGGAGGTATGTATCCCTCGAAGTAAGAATCTAACGACATTTCGACAGCACTTTGTTATCATAACAAGATTGGATGTCCAAAAATGAGAGCCAAGGTGCATATTTATAACTTTCTTTCCCTCCAATATGGGATTAAACATCCACATTCAAATCTCATTTAATTTGCATTCATTTCATTTCATTTCACTTAGCATAATACGTCCAACTCATATTCACCCTTTTTCGCCACTTTTGATAAATATAATGCTTATAAAATAATATTCATGAAATTGCACTTTGGCATCCAAAAAGAAGGTGAAATAATTCGCCCAAATAGACTTAGGATAAAATTAATATTTTCCCCCTTCCTAAGTCGTCTATCCATAAAATAATCAAATATTAATACCTCATGCCTAAGGTATCAATATATTAAAAATACCTTCTCAAATACTGATTATTGCCAAATTGAGTCGGAAACTGAAGTGTTGGAAATCACCAAAACTAAACTGAGTTGGAGCTCTGAACTGAATTGCTAAAAATAGTCATCTGAGTTCGAACATAGTATCCTGCCAAAAATAACACTGTCAGACATAGCCACTGAGTGAGCTGCAGAACTATTGCCAAAAATAGCACTGCTGAAAATAGTACTTACTATAAATAGCATACCACTAAAAATAGCAAGTGTGTCAAAAGTCATTTTCATCACATTTTGAGTAGCAGTCATGACATACTAAAAATAGTAAGTCTGAAAATCATCTCTGAAGAATTTGCATGTCAAACCACGTTAGAGCTCTCAAAAAACCCAGAAAAACCCTATAAAGCAAACAGCCAAGCAAACAATCATCAGCTTGTCGCAATTTACTAAAAATAGTAAATTCAAAAATCTTCTTTGATTGGAATGCATGTCATACCATCCTGAAGCTCACAAAAAACCCAGAAAGAACCTAGAGAGAAAACTGTAGAACTCCTACAAACACCTCTCTGAAAACCTTCTTGAAGACAGAAACCCTAATTTAGTCTCTGGTTAGCCTACGGGTTTCCAAAATAAGCTAAGACTCCATCCATTAGTCTAGAACTGAGAAGGGGATATTACATGATAATGAAGATCTTTTTTTTACGTAATGTTCAATCAAAAGTTGAAATTAACCAAAACTTATCAAGTTCATTATAATCAATTATTTGGCAAAACCCATTACTCATACCAACATTAAGTCATAATTTTAACAAAGTTCTTATGCTTGAAGTCTCAAAGGTAAAGTGTCTATCGTTGTTTTATCTGTTTGGTTTTTGCTATAGTTAAAACCAAAGTTACAAGACTCGGACTCGGCAAGCTGATTTTTGACTTGGACTCAGATTCGACGCCTAGACGTAGCTGAGACTCGACAAATTGAAAAACCCAAGAAATTCAAAGATTTTAACGATTTTAAACTTCTTTCATGCATTTATTAATAAATATACATTAAAGACAATAATCTCATCAAATAGAAGCACATACACAAGTTTACATCGATCACATAAGTATAAATGCAAATTTTAGGCTTGCGCTAAAGGAAATAAGCTAAACTAAATAATACATTAGAAATATAGATAGTGTCAGATGTCTATAAAATTCATGGACTATGAAATCCATGTCATCAAAAGTTCAACATGAAGGCTAGAGCCTAGAAGTCTAATGCTCAGAGGAGCCAATATCAGTGAGCATTGATCACTCGGCCCCGCAACCATCCTACGCGTGTGCCTAAGATAGGTCCTGGAACATTCTGCAGCCATGATATCTGCCTGTGTCTCAAGCTCAGGCTCAGGCTCAGCGACATCAACATCCTCATCCACCATTGTTATATGTAGCCTAATCAGACTCAAAGGTTAAATTTTCCCCACTTTTATTGGCCCAGTTTCCTCCCAAATTATTCAACAGGGGTTTGGGGGCAGCGCCCCTGGCTCGCTTCCTGCGCGGTACAGGGTGGGGTCGAGGGGCAGCGCCCCCGAAAGCTCAAACGAGTTTTATTTCATTCCTCTGTTTAATCTTTATTTGCATTTAATTGATATTTTCTACATGCAATTCCTAACATCCACATCATCCTTGGACATATTCACCTTTTATTCCACTTAAAACAAAGACTTTTTAAATTTTTTTGGCTTTTTTATTGTTACCTGGGCGGCAGAGTCCAGGCCTTAGGATGCCAAGACCCGGCCAGACTCCGAGTCCGAGTCCAAAGGCGCCTCGCCTCGGCAAGGGCGACCCACCTCAGGACTCAGGACTCGCAGTCTTGTAACTATGGTAAAAACATTGACAGCTTTAATAGTAATTTTTCTATTTGAATATTTATGGTACTTCTGCCAAATCTCTGTAGTTATTTTATTATATCTTCCAATTTCGTATATGCCTTCGCACTGATATTGCCGAATCACAAATTTTTAATAACCTAGTAACTATCAAGCCTTTAGGTGTTCAACATCAAGAAAGTTTAAGATTATTACAGTGAAGATTATTTTCGGAACTTGAAACACAACCATGGATAGTTATCCATAGAGTTCAAAGAAGTTTGGTTCCCTTGTCAGGGAATTAATCATTCATGATGACGGGATGTAGTCCTTAATATCTCATACAAGAATTTATGCCAAGTATAAGCTTTCTTTATATTGAGATTTTTTTCTATTCAGACCAGAGTGATTAATACGTGCCAATGCAAGGAGAAAACTTGCAAAGTAGTATCCAATATCTTAATTTGTTGGAGAAAAAAGCTAGTGAGAACTTCAGAAAAACTGTTTCAGGACTCCACGATGTTTTGTCAAGCATGATCCCTACTCACATATTTCCACTTTTAATGTTCTCAATTGTTTAAAACTTCGAAGGCAATGCAAGTCATTCCCAACACTTGGCATTGTTTTATATTAGCTTTTGATCTGCTATAACTGTTTAACCTCAAACTTCCAACGTCAAACCTACCGCTGGTCACTGCTTAAGGTCAAAAGTATAAAGAATCACCTGAAGATATTACAACAGAAGAGAATGCATTAATCTATAATCCTTTGGATAGAAAACAGAATAGTTCTTATTTTTCCCATCTACAATTAAGGACATTCTAGGTTTTCTTCAGTTTCTATTAGCTTGCCAGTTCACTATCCTTTTCATCTATGGGAAAATATATATTAGTTTGAAGGTAAGAATTTATATCTCTTCCAATATTGGAAAAATCTATAATCAGCCGTTCATTTTGTATTATCATAACTAATGAAGTTACTTATCTGGATAGCTGGAGAGTTTGTTATTGTATGCCTACTGTATTAGTGGTGATGTAAAATAACTGAGTCTCTTCGAAATAAATTTTTTCCTTGCATCTGGAATTGTCTCTCTGTTAGTAGATATATGTTCACAGGAATTAGAACAGACATGGACCAATTATATGACTTTGACAAGTCGTTATCACATTGTAACATCAAGAAAAATGATTTATAGCATGGTGCTGACTAGATTTTTTCTGTTATTGTGCAGTTGAAGCCTCATGAACCAAAAGAGTTGTGGCTCGACTTGACCTATAATCCTGATACACCTACACCTGAAAAGTCACGGGGAAAAGTCCACCTTCTTCTCATTTACAAACCGTATGAGGAAGATCACAAACAAGGAGGATACAATGAAAATCATTTCGATAACTCTGAAGATGACAAGAAGGATGTTTAATGTTTTATGTCACCTAAAGCGTCAGTTGCCTACTATTTCATGACAAAGAACAGTTGGAATGCATGTATGCAGACCGAAATGTAGCATTCTTTTATTCCTTGCAGGTTTCATTTTTAACTATTGTTATTGTTATTGTTTTTAGTGTTTTTTAGGAGAGTTGCGGAAAACTTTGTAAAATAATCAAGAGCTAATATTGGTCCACTTTTAGTTTAAGGAACCACTTAGTAGTAAGGTGTGAAATTTTTGTCTTTTAGAAGAGGTGTTGAAGTCTTTGTAGAGATCTATTGTAGGGCTTTCTCAAGGATGACTCTAAGTAGAATAAGATTTGAGTAGATCCCATAAGGATATCTTAGATTGGGTGTGTGAGTGTGAATAGGGTTCTTTAGCTATCTAGTTCTTTATTAGCTAGTTCTCTGCAATAGCTCTCTTCACATTTAGTTAAGATTACTTAGGGACTTCCTCACTTTATCCCACATTTGTAGTGTTTTTAGTCTCTTGGTTGGTAAGTCCTATTATACTCACCCATCGCTCTCATGGGCATTCTCATTCATTGTACGTTTTGCACTCTCTTGAGTTGAATACAATTTATTTAGCTCATATTTGATTTATGTTTTTTCTTTTCCTCCATTCATTTGCGTTCTTGGGTGGCTTTTCAGCCAAATCTTAAATGGGCAATGATGAGTTGTGGATTAGCATTTTTTTAAAGAAATCTGAGAGTGTAGGGTTGTTTTTTGAAGCACATAAGTATACTCTTCTCTTGAATTGGAGAAACAAAAAAGTGGGGAGAAATAGTTTTTGGGGGCTTCTTGTGTTTGCTTGCCAGTTGTAGGTTTTTTAGAGCTTCCTAGATATATTTGTGGGGTTGTTCTGTTCCATTGTGTCTAGAAGGCCCAAAAACCCTTATTTTCATATAAAATTTGTTAGAATCGGAGATCCAATTTTTTTAGGGTTTTTTTTTGCAATTTTTGTTTTTGCGGGATTTTTTGTACGACTGTCTCATTTTTTGCGCCATATTTTCATAGTTGATTTTTATACAACCATCTTTATTTTTTTGTTAGATTTTTGTACGGTTGCCTTGATTTTTGTGCCCTAATTTCTAAAGAAGTCTCAATTTTTGTGTTACAGGTTGTTTGATCACTAATGGTAACTTGTTTTTGCCATATCTTTTGAATATGGCCTCGAATCAAGATGATTATTTTTTTGAGTATTTCGCAATAGTGTTGTTTATTTCAATTGGTTTAGTGCCTAAATTTGTAATATCAATAATGCTAATTTTGTGAGAACTTGTAAAGCCATTGAAATTAAGTCCACTTATCTTTTATAGCTAGTAGCCATTGTAATCATACTACTTATAAAGTGCCAAATCATTCTATTTTGGGGGAGCTTCTTGATTGAGTAATCCAAAAGGGGTCTCTTGGTGTGATTGTGTTTTTTTTTTTCGCTTCTATTCTCCTTTCCTTTCACAAATGGGTAATGCTAAGTCTCCATTGCTAACACCATATAACTAAAAAATGCATGGAACTTCTTAATGCATTAAGTTTATACACCATATGTTGAACAAAATATAAGTGAACCCACATATGCTAAGGATAAAATACTCTGAATGATTTGAACAAGCAAAAGCTTTAGGTTGTCTTTGGATTTTAATGTCCCTTGATATAATGTTTCAACTTGATGGTTATAATAATTTACATGATGCATGGGACAAATTAAAAACTTTGTATAGGACAACTAATGAAGCTAGGGGATATCAACTTGATAATCAACTAATGAAGTTAGGGGATGTCAACTTGATAATCAACTAATGAAGTTAGGGGATGTCAACTTGATAATCAACTAATGGCACTTGATCCTATGTCTTTTGACAACATCTAGGACTTTGTAACAAAACTTAATGATTTGAGAGCACAATATAAAGCATGTGGCATAGAGAAAAAGGACATTCAACTTGTGTTAAGTACTCTTAACAAACTTGGACCTGAATATCCAACTTTTGTTTCTAGTTTTTATACTCATAGATGACTATGGTCTCTGCTTATACAATGTCTTCTTTTGCTTCGTTTTCTGAATTGTTGATGCAAGAACAAGGAAAGCTTGATATCGGGGATGGCACCTTCAATGATGTGTTGTGTACCTCACTTGACAAATAATCTCCTTTCCATCTATCAAATCACTCATGGTCCAACAAGGAAGACTATGGAGTTCACCCTCGATTCAGTTATCATTAGAGACTTAGAGAGTGGAGCAATCATTGCTACCGGGGTTGTGAATCAAACATCTCAGTTGTAGTCCTTTTCAGACTTTGTTCCTATTGGTGACTTTGATTCTTCATATGATGATCACACTTCTAGTGTGGATTCAAATATTGAGAACTTTGGTTACTTGAACTTGGGTATTCTCACGTGTGATCCATTTATTAAGCCTTGCATTTCATATCCTCCTATTGAGATCACATCAATTGTTGTTCATGATGATGTTTTTGTTGCTACATTTTTGGCTTCTTGTGATTTAGTGTAGCAGGATATACATTGTCTTCCAAAATAGTTCCTTGGGATGACTACGTAATAGACATTGCAAGTTTGTTTGTTGAGTCCTATTTTGTAGATTTGGGAGACACCATTGATGACATACATCTTCACTTTTATGAAGATGGTCCTTCGACAATTGTTGTGAGGGAACTCGTTGAATATGATGCAAACTATTGATTTGTCAGATTTTGTGTAGAGATTCTAAATATATTTTTTGAAATAAAAAAAAAATAAAAAAATTGTGAATCTTTTCAACTAACTTTTAATAACCTGGTTTTTAATAATAAACAACATTTTAAAAAGTGATGTTTAATAATAATAATAAATCCACTCATTTTCCCATCCTTTAATTTACCTTGTCACTAGCACCATTATAGATTACATAGTTTTATCCTTCACTTATGTTTTCTTTATCTTTTTATATTTCTCGTTCTTTGGTTGTCTTACTCTTTTTATCCATTTTTTCATTCTCTTTTTAAAAAAAAAAAAATTCTCTCCTTTATTTCTTCATTTAGTGTATACAAGATTATGACTCTGATTGATACATTCCTTAGTGCCATCTTGACTTATCCAACTATGGAAAACAAGAATTTTCCCAAAACCATCTTATCATATACACTTGTTTTTTATGCATTATACTTCACGTATACCCTTTATCACAAACCATTGCATTATTTTACCTAATTGGATACTTGCTTACACCACCTCCTATTATGATGAATTTGTGGCCTTTTTCATGTGGACTCTCCAATATTTGAGCCTTTACCACATTCACCTTGCATTTCTATTTACCCTTGGCCTTTTAAGTCAATAGATATGATCATTAAATTCAAGGTCATGAGTTTCATCTCCCCTCCCATATTCTTAAAAATTCATAGCTTAGTTACAACTCTTAGAACCTTAAGAATGGCTCACTTCCCCCCTCTATCCTCATTTAGACACTAGTTATATTATGAAGATGTATTTTCTCTCACGTGGAGACATTGGTCTAAGTTATAGTGTTGACATCTAAAATTAAAAATAGATGCTCATAAACAATTGGTCTTGTTTTTGGTGATGAGCCCTTGCATCTTACTTGTTGCATATGGTTAGATCATGAGGGTGTGGCATAAAAGTAAACAATTATATGTAATAAAGATGACCTTACTAATAAGTGATTCCTTTGGCCTAAGCTATAAAAAATCCATCAAAAGAATTCAAGTCGAAGAGAGAAACTTGAATGAAAAATCAAAGAAACTCAATGGCTAAACCAAAGCAAAGTTCTAAGCTAGAATTGAGATGTACCACTTCTTATCTATCCCTTTTTATTTCAATCTCTCATAAATCATTCTAGGACTTGTATTGAGCAAAATCCCTTCTTTTGTATTTCTTCTAATATCCATTGGTTGTGTATGAGAATTTATCTTAGTGCACCCTTCTCCCTTTTTCTATGTCTTAATGCTCAAGGGATTATCTCTTCTCATTGTCCCTCAAAATGGAATGGAAGGGAAACAATGTTGGAGATGTCCTATGACCACATCAATAAATTCTCTAAACAACTCATAGAAAGAAACTTACATCTATTCTATGTTGGAAGTATGTGTTGGTGTGGTTGGCATTGATGTCAAACTTGTTATGGATTGGTGTTGGTTTGGAATGTCTATGGTGCAGAGATGTCTTGTTGTGTTGGGTGATGCAGTTGTTATATTGGTTGTTCTGGAAGCGTTCAAGTCCAGAAAGTGTTGTTGATGTTGTTTGTTATTGTTATCTTCTTTGGATATAGTTTTGGTATCATGGATATGATAGTTCTATGTTCTGGAAAATAGTTGTGTTCTCCGAGTGTTGTGGCATTATTCATAGTTGGGTGTGATATTTTATGTTAGACCTATCCTTAGGTCTGGATATGATTTGTGGAAGATTGTTTGATGTGTAATGGGGTTTCACCGTAGTGTGTGGAGATCCGGATTGGAGTTATTGACATTGGAGGATATGTTTGGATCGTTAATTATTTATATGGATGTGTAGCGTGTTGGTGTGTTGTTAGTCATGTTTTGGTGATTGTGGATCGATGATTTGATCTTTGGAAGATGTGTTTTGGTCCCCACTTTCTCTTGGAGTGGATCAACGTGTGTTATTTAGGTCTGGAAGGTTTATTTTGGTTCAGGTAGACTTGGTTCAAGATTTGATTATCTATCTTGTATATAAGGATGAATGTGATTGAGTTGGGTGTGATATGAGGTGTGGAGTGTAGATGTGCAATGTGAATATAGTCAGTGAGGTTCGGTGAAGAGAAGAGAAGAGAAGAGAAGAGTTTTGTTTGAATGATATGCAAGCTGTGTTAAGATTGTGATAGAGATATGAGACAAAGTGTTGGCATTGAGGTCTAAGTTGTGTGTACTGATATTGGTCGCTTCATGCAGAGTTCAAGGACAACTTCATGATCAGGAGATCCTTCTTTCCATATCTTTTTTGTATCTTGTCATGTTGAAGTTAGCTTCAGGTTTGCAAGTCCTCTTTTGTATCTTGCCCCAAGAGTAGTTAGCCTTGGTTTGCAAGTTCAAAGTAGTGAGCTCTTTTTATTGCAATCTAATATACATAGTGGATATATTTTGTGGGTAAGTGCTCACCGTGGTTTTTCTCTGTTTCGGTTTTCCAAATAGAAAATCTTGGTATTCATGTGTTGAATATATGTTGTTGATTAATTGTTTGTGTTGCATTAATTTTTTTTGGATTGATTCACCCCCCTCTTAGTCTTGCCTTAACCGCTTGAGGTAGATCTGGTATGGCGCAGGACGTGCATTACAAATTTTCGATCTTTGATGGTACAAACTTTTCGTATTAGAAAGAGAGAATGAAGTCGCATTTGGAGACATTGCAGAATGGAATTTGGGAAATCATTCTGATTGGATATACATCCTCACCAGGTTCTCCTCAAACTTTGGATGAGATAAAGATAAAGGAGATTAATGTAAAGGCTAGAGCTATAATCTTTAGTTGTATAAGTGATTCAATGTTTGGAAGGGTAAAAGGATTGAATTGTATGGAATGAACTATGTTTGGAATATGAAGGAGATTTGAAGACTAGACTGATGAATTTGAAGCAAAAGTATGAGTATCTGTTGAGAACTATATTCATAGATTGACCGATCTTGTTGATGGCATTAGAGTTGTTGGTGGACATTTGGATGAAAGTGATGTTGTTCATAAGATCTTTCTGACTTTGCCTAAATCCTATTGTGAAGGAGAAATTTTGATTTGGCAATTTGCAACATAAATTTCACTTAAAACCTTTACATTCAAAAGAGGGAAGGGAATCCACTAGATTCAATCACAAATCAGATAAGGACTAAATACTAAATGAATTGGATGAATTTTTATGGGTTTTTTTCTCTCTTTTGTAAGTTGAAATGCTGAATTAAGGTAAAGTGCTGAAAAATGAAGGTAAAATTGAGAAAACAGTGAGCTACAGATGCAATATTTTTGCGTGCACCTGGATCTGAGCAGTATAAGCTTAGTCAGATTTGATCTTCAAAAAATATCATAAAAAGTCAGGACCATGGCACATCACAATGGTCCTCCAAAATTATTGCACGCTAAAGAGGGATGATTCATCTCTGTGAATAAAGCTTATTTTGAGGAGTACAACTATGTACCTGTTTCCTGCACACAAAAAGAAGGGGAAAAGGTTGGGAATAGGGGCTTGTCTTAGGTCAAAACCTTGTTTTGGAATTAACCATGAAATTGAAATAAAGATAATTGAAATGACTAAGGAAAGATTCTCCTTTTGAGGGAGATGCTAAATTATGACTGGAAATTGAATGATGATACTCCATGTGAAGTTTTTCTTGCCTCCACATAGAATTAGGGTTTCATGAAATAGGATGTAAATCTCAACTTCAATGCTTGAATCTTGACTTTATTGCTTCTTCAAGGCTTGAAGGAAGACTGAAAATTCTCAATTGCTCTTGAATGCTTGAATGCTTGATCTCATGTGTGTGCTCAATACTTCTTGATTCTTGTGGATGTGTCCAAATGAGAGGGGAAATCTTCTTTATATACTTGCCCGTCGGGAAAACTAATTAATTTTCCGACATGAGCTGACAAGAAGAGGGGAATCCCGCTCATATTTGAAATGTGAAAATGGGTTAAGGGTCCCCAAAAATGAGGGGGATCGTGGCATGGTGCCATGGTCCTATTGAGGACTAGGGTGCCATGCCTTGGTCCTGCCCTATTTTGGGGCAAGGATCAAGTTCCTTATGCATAGGATATGTCAAAAAATGATGCAATATGGAAGGGGCATGAGCATAATTAGGTCCCAAGCAGGCCAAGGGGCACAAATGCTAGAGTAAGGACCCAATGCAACTGAAATTGGAAAGGGTTGCAATTTTACAATGCTACATTTAGCCCCCACTTTAGCTGGAGTATGAAGTCATTCATATTCTCAGTAAAGTACAAAGGGTTCACATTGAAAAACTTTCACCAAGTCATCAAGGAGGCAAGATATACCAAGCCCCCAATGGACTTTAGGATATTACAACTTTAATGATAAAGAAAAAGGGAAGATCGTGAGAGAGAGAGAAAGAGAGAATCATGACTACAAACTAGTAAGGTTCTCTTACTATGGGTCATGAAAAGAAAAATACCAAAAATTACAAGGCAAAGAACAAAGTTCGCTAAGTAACTTTAAATATCAAGATATGGAAGAGAGATAATCATTGAGCGGAGTGTATGCCCCCATGTTAAAGTGATTGTGCACGACTTATCACGGGCAATTGCTTTAAGGTATCACACTGTACACAAGAAAAGGGGGATAGCACCTAAGTGTACCAATGAGACATTAATTCAAGAGATTCAATCAAGCATATGAAGCACAAATATACAAAAATCTCTCAAAAGCATCTCTTTGTCCTCTATTTCCAAGGACTTAGTGAATCTATAATGTTAGTGCTCTCAAATTATGCACATGATTCAACTAAATGAAAACTTAGAAACTGAAATTTCTACAATGATGTGCAATTAAGCTAACATGAGAGCTAAGTACAAGATATACAAACTAAGATTGAGCTAAAATAATGATATATAAACAAGTTATGAAGACTTAAACTAGAAATGAGCCATGATTCTATGCTAAGATATGTTAAAATGGACTACAATGAACTAAATGATGCTCAAGCTAGAGATATTTGAGCATTAGTTTGATGCAAAAACAAGAGATGATTTGCATGTTGGAAATGACTCTATTTATAGACTTTCCAAGACCAGGAGTGAGGTGGCATGGAATAAAGAGTTGAGATTCAATCTTGATAATTGGATGGTGAGGATGCAAAGATCATTTATGATGGAAGGCCAAGTAGATGGAGGTTAAGAATTTATTGCCAATTCAAGGCCAAGGAGATAACCTTGATTAAATAAGCATGGAGCAAGCAAGGTCCAAGTACACAAATTTAAGGTTCAAGTACCTATGATGTCAGGTCCAAGTACCTAGAGGCATGTGAGTATTTTTGACCAATTTTATTTGCAAAATAGCTATTTTCACTTGTCACGTGTTGATGTGTTTGATGAGGTGGAAAAGGGGATGGGGATGTGGATTTGTAAGAAAATGCAAGTG
This sequence comes from Cryptomeria japonica, assembly GCF_030272615.1. Classification (NCBI taxonomy): domain Eukaryota; kingdom Viridiplantae; phylum Streptophyta; class Pinopsida; order Cupressales; family Cupressaceae; genus Cryptomeria; species Cryptomeria japonica. The sequence goes on along the minus strand of NC_081413.1, from coordinate 296,992,769 downwards.
GGTGAGGGTGAATAGATTTTAGAGGAATTTTGGAAAAGTGAATTATATAATTAAATTGGGGAATTCAACTATATAATGGAGGAATATTTAAATAACCTTTGCATCCAATTAATTATTCAAGCTAGATTTATGTGTATGCATTTTTCCCCGCTTTGAAGCAATGTGTTTGTGACACGTTGGTTCAAAGAAAATTGTCCAATCGATGTATGATGTGCGATTGATTTGTCAGTGATGCCCCAAATGTTTAAAAAAATTGGTGATTTTGATGCCCCAAATATTTCGGGAGGTAAATCGGGAAAATTTGTGAAGTTGTACACGCTTTGATATTTTTCGTAATGATAAAATTTTTAGAGATTTTGCGAAAATGATCAATTTTGAATTTTTTTATCGATTTAGCTCCCAATATTAAAGATATGTCCCAGTTTGATGTTGAAATAGTTTGATTTGAAAGAATTATGGCTTAGATGAAAATAAAATAAATAAACCTCACCAAAATACCTTTGAAAAAGGCATAAAAAGGTCAAAAAGGGCCTATTTACTTGTCATTTTCACATTTGTTTTTTGGAGATTCCTTGTTGAGGTGGAGTTTCTTGCCAGCTGCCTACATGCCTATCCCATATCACATGCACCGCTTCGTGAGAGTTTGACACCACGATCGACCAGTGACATATGGACCATTGAAGAGTCGCCCATAAACCTCCTTGTGATTTAAGAAATTTAATTTTTCATGCATTTTAATGAGTTTTTTGGTCGGTTTAAATTTTTTTATCATGTTTTAGCGCATTTAAGTCTGTTTTGGCGCATCCGATGTGCGATTTTGTGTATCTGACTAGGTCAAAATTAGGGCATGTTTAGATTAAGTCGCACGTGTGAAAATTAGAGTCACACATATGACTCTTTTTGCGCATAGGCCCCTTAGATTAGCGCATGCGACCAAAACTGTGCATAGGACATGTGTGATTGTGCATGTGATAAAAACTTTTGCATTGAATTGATTTTGCACATTTGATACTCAAATTTTCTCGTACGATGAGAGTTGTTGCACATTTAATCTTTTTAGCGCATGCGAAGTTCAAAATAGTGTATATACCCTATTTTAAAGTTTTTTAAATTTGCGATAGCCTCATTTGATGTAGTCAACAACTTTTGATGATCAACTAGCTAGATAGGATGAAAAATTGATGAGTTATGATGATTGATGTGCTCAAGAGGAGCAGTTTGCTGCGCTCAAGCAAGCAAGTAGATGTTTTGATGCGCTCGTAAAGAGAAAGTTGATGCACTCACAAGGAGCAATTGTTGTGCCCGTAAAGAGCAATTGATGCGCTCGTAAAGAGCAATGGATGCACTCGAAAAGAGAAATTGATGCGCTCGGAGAGAGCAATGGATGCACTCGTAAAGAGCAATTTTGATAGTTGGGTGCGGTCATAAGAGCAATTTTGATAGTTGGATGCGCTCGTAAAGAGCATTTTTGATGTGTGGTTGACGTTTGACTGATGTTTGATGCTTGTTGACTAATGATTGATAATTGATAACTGAACATATTATATTAGTTGTTGACTTTTGATATATTGTTGTATTATAGGCTGATTTGCGAGTCCTCCAGATGCGAGGACAGTATCCTAGGACATTTAGCATGATTTCGCAGTTGACTGATTATGACAGGGGGTTGATTGATGCTTGTGGATTGGGATTCTTACTAGATATGTCACGGTATCGGGTGAACCATGGTCTGTTGACAACATTGGCAGAGCGGTGGCATAGCGACCACAACAGTTTTCACCTACCGACTGAAGAGATGACGGTCACCCCGGAGGATGTATATCAGATCCTTTGTATTCCAGTGATGGGAGAGATGGTCATTTATGATATTGAGGAGTAGGGTGGGATCGAGACATTGAGACAAATTTTTGATGATCTGCAGATTGGTGGTTACTCCATTGTGTGGCAGGACATGATCGATGAGTATGAGCCACTTCCTTCAGTTTTGGCAAGATTGATTGGAGGGGTCTTATGCCCAAACAGGAGAGGTTATGGGTTCTTGGTTGGATGGGGGCCGACATTGGGTCGGATGCTTGAGGAGCATATGAGATATGCTTGGGGTGCGTGCATGTTGGCGCACTTGTATCATGATTTAGACCAAGTTGTATATGATGATGAGGCTTCATTGTCTTCAAGGGTTATCTTATTGCAAATTTGGGCCTGGGAGCACATCTCAGTAGCACAACCACTCATAGATAGGATACGTCTGACATGAAGGCCTTATGTTTAAGCATATGTCGGTGTAGTTGTCTAGCGTAGGTTGGGCAAACTGGAGTATTGGAGGAGAGTACTTGATGATCTAACTTCAGTTGTGTGGTGATTATACATTGATTATGAGAAGTGGGTAGATGACTGGAGGGAGATGCGCTATGTGTTTACCTCAAGATATCTAATCGGGAGAACCCCGTACATTATTGAGAACTTCATTGTCACATGGGTCTATAGGCAATATGGTCATGCACAAGGATAGCCATAGGGGACAACTAAGTATGCACAGGCGCACAAGGAGAGGTCGGAGTGGGGGTCTTCCTTGGATTTTGATACAACATACGGGGAGATAATGACACTTGGCGAGTAGGCATGAGAGTATATGCCACATGTTCTGGATGGGGGACTGATGTCACAGTTTTCTTAGCATTTTATAGATCATCTATGCCCGAGGCTCACAGATCCGGAGGAGCCAATGCCATTGTTTAAGGATGACGAGCCACAACCAACTCGGGGTAGGAGGAGGAGGGATGGAGGGGATGAGGGAGATGGGGGGAGGGGGAGAGGTGGAGGCAGAGGGGATGGCGGACGAGGAGGAGGGAGAGCTGGTAGAGATGGAGGGAGAGGGGGGGGGAGATGGAGGGAGAGGAGATGAGGGGGATGGGGAAGACGGGGGAGGGGGAGATGGTGGAGGAGATGGACAGAGACAGGTACAGAGGAGACCTCCTCCACATGTATTAGCTCCATCCATGACATCAGCACCACTTAGAGGACCTAGGTCACCACCACAACCACCACAAGGATGAGTGCCAACACAGCCACAACCACAGGGTTAGGTTGCGTAGAGACAGGCTCCACTAACTCATTTGGGTGCATTTTGCGACAAAAATTTCTGATGAACTATGGGATTTTTTTTGTTTTGTTAAATATTATGAGGTTAACTATATCAACTTGTTATTTTTTTCAAAAAAATTGCCCAGCATTCGTCGGAATTTCAATGGTTATTAATTTTGTTAGAGTTACGATGGGCGGTCATTAGAATTTCGATGAAAATAAAAAAGTACAAGTATAAAAAAACACCCTTAGGGAATATAAAAAATCACGTAGATAGTGTTTTTCGTACTTCCGACAACGTTTTGCTAGGTTTGTGAAGGTTATAGACCGAATTTTTTATAGTCCGTTTTTGTTGCTTGTGAAGAAAAATCATGTTAGATAATATTAGTCAAGAACAAAATTAAGAGACAATTGCTAGTTTGTGGTCTAGCTTGGAAAGAAAAGGTGATGGGAAATGTTATCGTCCTTGCAAAAATTGCAAGGGCTTAAAGATGAGAAGACTTTTAATCACAACAACTGAGAAACATTGTAGGCAACATGGTCATATTGAAGGGGAGCATGATTATCGTCCATTGGTAAGTTGTTCATTATATGTGTTTATATTGATTGCATTTGTAAATTTTTATATCGTTTTAACAATATATACATATATATATAATCACTTGATAATAAGATCATGATCATGGTTTATTTATGTTGATCATTATTATATAGGTGGGGTGCCTTAGGGCACATGATATGGACTACCACGACCCGGAGAATGTGGTTTTCCAAGTAAAGGAACATCGAGATGTAAATATTGAAGATGAAGATAATGATCCTATGGAAGAAGATGATCATGCACCAAAAAAAAGTTGAAGATGATGGTACAAATACATTGATCCATAACACATTTAGTACTGGCACTACTGAACATGATCAAGATGACTTTGATGTTGTTCATGATTTACCTGTCTTTGAGAAAGCATGTGAGCCCCTTTATGAAGGCTCCCAAACAACTCTTCTCTTTGTTGTATTGTTGTTGGTGAACTTGAAGGTTATGAATGGTTTATCCAACATAAAAAATCTCACGTATGTTAAGGTATGTCATATATGTCATCTTTTTTCATCTATTTTGTTGTTATTTCATCACTAGTAAATAAAGGGTGAAATATGTACCATTAATATTCTTTATATTATCAAAAAAAAATCGTTGTAGATTGATAGGTGAATTTTTGTTACCACCATCAAATATTCTACCTCGCTCATACCAAGAATTATCTGCCATTATGAAAGATACTGGAATGGGGTATTAAGCAATAGATGCATGTCCCATGATCATATTATATATCATAAGCAACATGAATTTGCAACATAATACCCTGAGTGTCATATCTGTAGATATCGAACATATCAACTATAAAAAAAGGTGTCTCACAAGGTTCTTCGTTATATTCTCATTATTTCATGTATGCAACGATTATTTAGGTACGAAAGCTTAGCACAATTTATGGATTACCATGCACAAAATGGAAGTGGAGATGACATTCTTTGAATGCCTACAGATGGTTCTACATTTAGGGACATAGAAGAAAAATGGCCACACTTTAAAGAAGAACCTCATAATCTCAGGCTTTCATTGGCAGTGGACGGTGTCAATCCATTTGGGGAGATGAGATCTATTTACTCAGTGTAGCCTGTTTTTGTTGTCAACATTAACATTCCTCCATAGATGTCAATAAAGAGGGAGCACATAATGTTGGCAATGATTGTTTCAGTTATTTTTTTTATTTAATAGTCAGGTACATTAAATTATACATATCGCAATAAAATGGTTATAATAATTATGTAATGTTTATGTTCATTCAACTAGGTAAGTACCAAGTTAAAGATATGAATGTATATATCGAGCCTCTTATCAACGAGTTACTAGAGTTATGGAATGGCGTCACTATGTATGACATCTCTAGACCAATAGGACAAAGACAATTTCAATTCCATGCAATGCTTGTATGGACAATTCATGATGCCCTAGGGCTAACACATTTTTGTGATATGTCATAAAGTTCAACTTGTGCACTTTAATAATATTTAATTTTTTAAAGTATAAATCACACATTTTTAAAAATAATTTATTCAATATATATATATATATATATATATGTATATGTATATATATATGTATATGTATATATATATATATAGATATAGATATGTATATATATATATGTACACACACACACACACACACACACACACACACACACACACACACACACACACACACACATATATATATTTAATCCAATTATACACGATCTTGCAGGTCTTCAAACAAAGAGAAAATTTGCATGTCCAGTTTGTGGTCCAAAGATGAAATCTCGTCATTCAACAAGTTTAGGAAAGCAGGTGTTTGATGAGTATAGGCACTTCCTCCATAAAAATCATAAGTATCGAACTACTGAAAAACATCTTTTCAATGGAAAAGAAGAGACTACATCAAAACCATGAAGAATGACACTTCGCCTATGGAAGTTGGAATATAATAAAATTAATCGTCAAGGTAATGTCATTCAATCAAATTGTTTACCTATCATATATGATAAGTTTGGAATATATATTTATATATTGTGTTTTGTTTACTCATGTTGTAATTGACGATGATTGTCGTTGTTAACTTTTTAAACTTATATGTTTCATGAAGGTCGTCAAGGCATTAATGACTAGCTTCCAAAGAGACTAAAAAGTTATCCCATACAATTTAGTAGGTTACCCTACTATGAGAAGCTACAAATTGTGCATTTGTTTGATACTATGCATATCGGAAATAATATAACAGAGACGTTATGGAAAATATTGGATGGAAGGCGTGACAAAGAAAAAATTGTCAAAATTTGTAGTGACATTCAGGAATCCAATCATGCAATGAAAAATGTCATTCAATTAAAGAGCGATGGAGACCAAGTTAATATGAGCTACATTCCTTGGTTATTAATGGAGCAGCAAAGCAATTCTATAAAATAAGTCATACGAAAAATTTGATTTCCCACAGGATTCGTTGCGAACATAAACAATATAATAACAAAGAAAGGTGAATTTGGGTTAGGGATGAAAACGCATGATTGACATACCTTCTTTATGGTAATTCATGTTCTTGTATATTTACTATATATTTGTATACTGCATGTACATACTTTTCATTGTATTATATTTACTAGTTTTGGAAAAACAATGAAAAGATAATTTTATAATTGTTGTAGTACGTTCTACCTCTATCTCTCCCAGATCACTTCAACAACAATGTCAAGCAAGTTGTATATGATCATAGAAAATACATGAGGTAAGTAGTGATGTTTGTTCAATTTGTTGTATAGATATTATATTTGCCATTTGTTTTACTTGTTATGTAATATATTGTATATTATTTTGTTAAGTCTCGTTAATATATTTGTGTCTAATGTTTGAAATGCAAAAGTGTCTACCTTCGACATTTTTCAATGCACAAGAACACTGCCTCATACACCAAGTTGAGGAGATTCAATTGTGTGGACCTGTACACAGAAAGTCTATGTGGATGGTTGAGAGACACTTGAAATTTTTGAAGGCTTTGGTTCGACAAAGAGCATATCCTAAGGGTTCTATGGTGGAGGGATATATGGTATACCAGACTATGGTGTACATTACTAAATATCTTCCTAAGTTCGTGACAAAGATCCATGTAGATAGCATTTGGGATCCCAACTCCATTAACAAATTCGAAGAGGAGTACTTGATGGGGAAAGGTAGATTGAGAAAAGCGAGAGTTAACTATAAGATGTTCTTGGACATTAATCTGAATACATTTTAATTACATTTGGTTTTTTTATATATCGTAGTTAATTAATTCTTAATCTTCAATATACATCAATTATAAATTTCTATTTATTTTTTATACAGTTGGTTGAGAGTGGGATGCACTACATTTGTATGTCACAAATTTTTTTGATTGGATGAGAATATGAATTGAACGATGTCAACAATCTGGTCGCGCATTAACATGGGAAGGTGTGGCTTCATTGGTTAAAGAAACTCATCGTAATGGAGGTTCCAATGTTACACCAAGGGAAATTGATTTAGCATATGGTTTAAGAGATAAATAGGTACGTATAAATATATTAATCACCCATATTATTTAATTTTTTTGCAATTGTATTGATGTATATATATGTGTGTGTGTGTGTGTTTCTTTTTGCATACATTCGACCAAGAATAAATATGTTTATCAACTAGCGATGCAATAATTTGTACATGTTTGACATATTGTAGGTGAAACACCGCAAGGCTATGTGGTGCAATGGTCATAAATTTTGCATCCAAAAGTTGGATGACACGAAGAAAACTTGTGATTCTGGGATAAATGTAGTCTTTCAGGTGACTAATGTTTCATCTAGAAGCGACATACATCCTCAAGTCTTAGAAAATCGATATTATGGGATTTTGGATGTTATACTTGAGTGTAACTTTAGGTCCTTCAAATTAGTTTTATTCGTCGTCCAATGGTACAAGCTACGATTGAATGAAAATGATCTTGACAGAACTGTTATTGAACATGATAATAGATTTACAATGGTTAATACAAGGTCGTTTGAGCGAGTTGGTAATGAGCCTTATGCTCTTCCAATCCAATGTGAGCGGGTATTTTATTCAGAGGTTCCACATAAACTAGGTTGGTCATTTGTTGTTAGACAAGATCCTAGAGGAAGGCAAATAAAGTACAATGTGATGGAAGAAGAAGATACCGAAGAACTAGAAGATAATGTAGATGATGATCATGATCAACAATTAGTTGATGATGTGCTTGACGAAGATGTTGAAGAAGAGGAACAAGATCACGATGATGTAGGAGTTAATGTTCATGAAAATGATGGTGATGATATCAATGATGATGATGATGATGATCCTTACAATGTCGATTCTAGATCAGATGATACAGACAAAGAGTTGGATGAAGAAGAAGATCAATGACATGATTGAAATGCATGAGGTATGCAATTAGTATATATATTATATATTTGATATTAATTTCTTGATAGAATTTTATTTGACTTATATAGTTACATAATTAATTCATTATGTTTTTAATTTTAACGCCATTACATAATTAATTCATAGTAATTACTCTCCTTTAATGAATGATAATGATGTGTCTAAAAATGATAATACTTCCTTTTCTGATTATTCAAGGTGATGTTATACCTAATAATGATATGACTTAATGCTTAATGTCATTCATACTTTTACATTACAAATAGTAGACACCTAAAATTGTCCTGTCTAATTAAATAAATATTTTGGTGGGGGCCCCCTACCCTGCATGCTTATCCTAGCCCCCTACTATTCTAAAGGGCCCCCGTGGGAGGTTGGGGTGGGTGGGAGGAGATGGGGCTTATTAATTGACTGATTAATTGAGTGGGTGGAAAGTGACTTGATAGGAACCCCCCCCCCCCAAATTACAGTTGTTGTTTTTTATTTATTTAATTATTTAAGTCTAAGTCTTCTATTAATTAAATTATTTATTTATTTATTTATTTAATTAATTTATCCTCTTCTAAGCCTTTCCTCATTTAAATAAATACTTTTATTTATTTAAATTATCTTTTTTCCTAAATTAAATAAATGCTTTTATTTATTTAAATTATCCCTTTTCCTAAATTAAATAAATTCTTTTATTTATTTAATTGATCCCACTTCTTCTATTAATTAAACGAATCTTTATTTATTGAATTAATTCATTAGCCTTTTCTACCTATGACACATGTCATTCATCTCTTAACTCCTACACTACCTACCCTCTCATCATTTTATTATTTCTTCTACCTACCCTTTAATCTTAGCCGACCATCTATCTTGTACACCTCTTAATCTTATCCCTCCATTTCCTACAGTGTCTTGTATATAAGGATATGCTTCCTTCATTATCAACCCTCAACTACCCATTCAAACTTTCATATGCAATCAAGCCTACTTGCAACCACATTTTCGTTCTTTGATGAACTCTTGTGCACACATAAAATTTGAGAGCAAATATATCAAGCAAGATCAATGGAGATAGGAAGAATGGAGATGGTATGATCTTTGTGATATTTTTGATTTACATTGTCTTAGGTAATCTTCATATGTTATGGTGGATCTTTGTTGTTGTTAGGCTAGGGTTTTGTGGTTGAATTTATTTACTCTTTCAATATTGTTGTTTCTATTTTTACCATTAACATTTTGGCAATCCTAGTGGGACTCTTGTCCCTTTTGCATTTAACAGTTTTTGTTGCAAATTTTGTGTTTTTGAAGTTACAGATCTGACATTTCTCGACAACATTTTGACTTTTCATGTCTGCGCATTCTGGAATCACATTTTTGTTTCTCAACTACGTCTGTGCTACCTTTAATTGCATCTGTGTCCTAGACAATATTTATATTTCTTTTTCAGATTGTAGAACCGCCTTTGCCTGATACAATCGCGTCTGTGCGAATTAAGACTGTGTTTGTGTTGCATAAGCGTGTCTGGGTGAATTTTAATCGTGTCTGTGTTGCAGAATCACGTCTGTGTGGGATATAATCGCGTTTGTGTTCGGTTTTGCAGTTTTTCGGTTTTTGTTTCATCATTTAGGGTTTCATTTCGTCATTTTTGATATCAGATCTGGTTTATTCGAGCTAATATCTTGTGATCTGGCTAACAAATTGGTCCAGCTTGTCTTTGAAGTGAATCACATTGTCGAAGGCCCCTATCTCATAGTCTTTTGGATCTAAAATTTACCTAACTTGTTTTCTTGCAGGAAGGGGTAATCATTTTAAACACCCCAAACTACTAACAAATCTTTGTTGCAAAATCTTGGCAAGGGTTTTCTTTTGATTTTCATTGCTCGCTTTGTTTTCATAGACTAGCAAACACTTCAATTAGTGCACTAAAATTGAACCAGTGTCTTTTGTGTCTTGAGTAATTGGATTTTTGTGTTTAATCTCTAGAGGGCTTGTCTCCCCGTGTGGTCACTAGGACTACTAGTGAGGAGGGAACAACCCAAGTGGTAGCAAGGAAAACCCACCTCTTCTGAACCACTATAAATAAATGTATCCATGGTGAAAGCCATGGGTAACATGTGTTGATTAGTTCATACCAACACTATGTCTCCCCATAAACCTGTTTGATCAAATTTATTTGATCAATAGTAGGGCGTAACCCCTACCGGTTGGGAGCCTTTCGTATTTACAGAGTTGAAAGTGCCTCATGTATGGCCACATGAGCGGATGCCCTTACTAGCACCTTTTTGTTTTAGAGAGCCAAAATCCTTTTAATTGTTGGGGTAGGAGGTCGGACCTCTAGAGCGGCCCACACACATACGATTCTTAGTAGAGATACAAAGTTCGCCACAGGGAGTTTTCGTGGGGACTAGTGCTTGGCTGCCCCAAAAAAGTGAGTGTCGAGGGTGGAGCCAGTGGGGTCAAGCATCTAAGTATCTACTTTGAATAGCGTATCCTCAGGGGAAACCCCATGTGGGATCAACAACTATTGTCCTGGCCAACCATAAGAATTGTGCTTGTCTTCTTTTAAACATTCAAACATTCAAGATCAAACATCAAAACATTGTGTCTTTTGTCTCTTCAAGTGTATGCAAAACTTTTTTACATCAAACAACACACTTTATTTTGAGTCATTTTGAGTCCAAACATCTGTAAACATCGATTCCTCATCAACATTGTGTCCTCTTGTCATGATAAATGGTCAAAAATTTAGATTTGGTCACAACAACAACTTCACAAATTGAAAAAAATTGCACTCAGATTCTGGAAATGCGTCTGTTTCTGACAGAAACACGTCTGTGTCTTGTAACCGTGTCTGTGTAGGGAAGAAATGCGTCTGTGTTATCATACCAAACTGTATTCACAAAATATTAGAAATGCGTATGTGTAGTGTCTAATCACGTCTATATTGGGTAACCGCATCTGTGAAGTATACAAGCACGTCTGTGTTCAGTATTGGAAATAAAAACTTATAGTCCAGCAAACAAGAGCAATCAGTTTCAGAATTCTTGAGCTTCCTAGGTTATTTCTCTGGGTTTTCGTTTTGCATTCAGCCTATTTTTGGGTCTCACAAAGTTCATCATTGCTTTACACCTTGCATTACATTCACATTTGTCTAAACTTGAGTCAAAAGGTCACTTGCTTGTCCCCATATTATTTTGTCAACACAATACATACAACAACATTTTGCTAAGTGGTCCCTCATCAAGGTCTATCACCTTTGGGTCTCATTTGGTCTTACTTAGAGTCAAGATCAACTTACCTCATCAAGAGATCTATCATCTCTTTGGAAGTCACACCTACTCTACTACATACATACTTGGTCTTACACTTTGGACATTGCAAGTACACCTCAGATTCATTTACATTCCATCCAACTCTTGGTATTCCATACTATTTCCATTTTCATATAGTCTCACACATCTTGGTCAAAACCTAGTTCATGGTTGAAACCCATTCCCAAAAATCTAGGAGAGAAGCAAAAGAGGCTCAAGAGTCCGCAAACATGAGTGGCTATGAGTACGACAATGATATCTTTTTAAATTATGATCATACCACATTACCTGACATGGACATCTATAGAAACATTCAGAATGTTGAGAACATGGATAACACAAATAACAATGATGCATAAAATGACAATGTTGACAATATTTCAGTACATTCAGTAGAAGTGGAAGACTCTATCATGGATCCCCATTTTAATAGATTGGTTGAAGAGATCATGAGAAGAGATAGACAATATTTCCTACAAGTGATGGGACAAAGTGGAGCTAAGATACCTCATGATTTTGACATGTCCCAAAAAGTAGAAAATCGACCTACTCAAGAAAGTCAACTCAACATGGATCAAAGAAGACCTAATAGTGGATGTACTAGGGGACCATGTTTCATGCCCGAGTCACCGTCATCCTTGTTTCAAAAACCTGCGATCCCAAATACACATGGTCAAGCTTATAATACTCACAAAAGACCATCTCATGAACAACTCCATCTACGCAAACCTTTATGGAAATCTTATGCGGATAAGTACACTGAATTGCATACCAATGCTAAGGACCAACCTCAAAAGCAATTAGATATTCGGTGGTATGCTCAAACTTTGGACATAAGAAAACCCCATGTCAAATTTGGGGGCAACTCATAAGAGAAAACTCCTGACATGCCTATGACCCTATATCAAGTGGTCCCTATACGCATTATCATTATAGACCTCCTCCATATGAGCATGTTTACGATCAATACCATCCATATATGCAGTATCCTCCTCCTCCACTCGGTGGCTCAGGCATGGGATATGGTCCAAGAAGTCAGTCTCCACCCAAAAACAATTTGGAACAGTAGATAAAGGACATACAAAAGAAGATGGAGGACATCAATACTGTTGACTCTAAATTTTGCTTTGGGGACAAACAGCCTTATGGGAAATTCAGTGTTGGGGGACCGACTCGTGCAAAGAAACACTGAATGACCTCTGGTATTGAGAAGCCAGCTCTTCCTTAGGTTTTAAGGAAAGGGAGAGGAAACAAATACTTTTTAAGAAAATGAGATGCTAAACACTTAGGCAATACACCATATCATTAATAGGAAATGAACCAACAAAATCAAAGAATATTTGCGACTTCTGTAAATATCTGAACCAAAGACATAATCAAAACCACACCAAATTTGCTTGAAAACATAAGGGACACATTCATCATGCATTCACTAGATAACAAGTATAGAAAAACATAGTTTAATCAGTGAAGTCTTAGACAAAATATTCCTAAAGTTTGTCGAAATTTTCAACAACAATAGCACAGAAAACACTATAAACAGTAAGCCAAGAGAGACATCATAAAGGCCACAGACACAATCTGAATAATCTTCTTATAGCAAACCCCAAATAGATTTTTAAGGATGGAAACGAAAGAAAACTCCTACTTAGCATATTAGATTGTTCTTCTACCTCTCTAAAAATCCTTTTTTTTTGCGACAGAGAAATCCCCCTTTAAATATGCCACTGCTCCTAAAAATAGCTCTCCTGAAAATCTAAAATTGACACAACCTCCTTGGAACAGAAAAACACGACGTGTCACAATAGAGGCCGCACCCAGCAAAACAAACCCTGCAACTCAAACTTTTCCTTTAACGGCCTGGAGGTTACCCATAACTGAAAAGATTCCGTCAGAAGAGAAAGGACTGTGGAAAAGGGGACCACTGCAAGGAACCGCTTGCAAAAGGTGCAAACGAGTGGGCCCGCCCAGAAGAACAGTAAATAAGCATTGCCATTTGTCACTTTCGTGCTGCTTCAAAAACGGGACACCAAAGACGAATCGAGGGAGCAACATCGGGCCACCAAGTGTCACGCACACTTAGCCCTGCTGGCTAAAGAAAAACAACGATCACAACTGGGCCCGCCAAGAAACTTATATCGGGGAAAGTAAAGGTGAACATTTCTTGGCGACTATCAGGAGCGTTTTTGCCTATGGAATAGAAGAACCCAAAATTACTGGTTCGAAGACCAAACCTCAACCCACAACGGGGTGAAAAAGATCAAAAACCTGCTTCAAGGGCAGCCACTCGTCCTCTGAGAGCATAATTTACGCTTCCAACTCTTGGAAATATTGCTCCAGGAAAATTACTTCATCTAGGGGCAGAGGTATAGATTCATCTTGGACCTGGTTCAGGAGGGCGGAGAGCTGGGCTAGAGGATGCAAAAGACCTTCCACTTCATTCACTGAAATAGGGCTTCCCAGTCATTGCAGAAAAACTCTATCCTACTGTAAAATCTCGATCTGCTACAATACTTGTTCAATCCGTAGCATAGAACCATCTACAAGGAAAGGAGAAGGTAAGCCTAGAGAAACAAATTTCTCAACACACTGCTTAATGTCTCGTACTGAAAATTGCAAAGGCGCTAGAGCAGCTGACACTTGCATAATTATCCTATGGCGATTTATGAAGACATTAGTCCTTTTGATTAATTGTCGGTGATCTGCAATCCTTTTCTCCCTAAGCTCCTCCTCTAGAGCGGAATAAAGCAACTGAATAAGAGTCTGGGCTATTGAGAATTTCGGACGGATGATAAGCATAGAATTATATATAAGGTGCCCAGCCTCAACACAGCGGGATTGCGCATCACTGAGAAATCTTAACACCGGCTACAAAGATGGGCAAAATTGCTTTATCTTTTTCTAATGAGAAACATACAGCTCCGTCAGCATGGTGGAGAAGTCTGGGGCAATCGGCTAAGGGGGTGGGATGCTCATCAATCGAGATATCTCATTATCTTTCCCAACTATTTCCTGTTGGAGCTACTAGGTTTTGTTTTGCTCAATAGCCACCCGATTTTCCAAAGCTAAGATTTTTGCTTCTCCGGTCCTGACGGTCTGTTGCAACTGCAATGTATGATTCTACTCCTGCTGCAGAAGAGTCTCCAATTGTGAAACACGCTTACCGGATTGCTCGAGACTTGCTTCTTTTGCTTTCAGTTCGGCTTCGAAAGTCATCCTCTCATCCATTAGTGAAACTTGGGCTTCACTTAGTTGATGGGCATAACCTTCTTTGAGAAGGATTTCTTCGCATAATTGCATCTGAACATAGGCGACATCCCTGGAAGTGGCCTTCAGTCGTTGTATGTCAGAATCTTTATCTTGCGCTTCCTTCAGGGCTACAGTTCTTATCACTTCCTGACTTTTTAGTTGGGAACCAACGCAGTTAAGGACCAACTGCAACTTTCCTTTTTCTATGTTTGTTTGAGCTAGCAGGCTTTGCAAACGATTGATCTCTGATACCTGAACCTTATCTTCTTTCCTTTGCTGGGAAAGGGAATCGTGGAGGCTAGCGTTTTCTTCTTGGAGCTTTTCTAAACGACGACTCTTCTTAATAAAGTCCGTGGACACTGCTTTAGAAGTTTCTTCCATCATCCCAACCTTGTCGGATGCCGTGGCGCTTTGGAGACTAACACCCATTCCTTGTAACTCATAATCATCGGGCCTGATCTGGGATTCTAGCTTGTCAATCTTGGGAACTAGATTTGCAAAGTAAAGGCAATCTCTTTACTCACTGAAATGGGTCTACAGGTGAGGACGAGTGTGACGAGCACCTTCCTTCTCCTTCCTCTTATTTGCCTTATTCAAACCAACGGTTCGATCATAAACAACCTATTGCTGGAAACTATCTGGGTGATCGATGACTTGACCTGCGAAAACTGCACCAGGAGGGACAACGAAAGGGAAATGTGAAAAAGGGGCAGTGAAGGAGGATTGGACCGAATGAGTCACAGCCAGCGGGGAAAATAATGGGACAAAAGGGGAACCCATTAATGGGAAGGAACTGGCGGACGTCGCAGCCATACTCTGGGGGAAAACTCTTCGAAACCTAGCCTGCGCGACACAGGGACCGCTTCTGATGTGGGTGATTGAAAAGTTGTAGGTATGGGGGTTCCGGCCAGAAGACGAGCAGAAGTCTGTGCGAGCACATCTTGGGGATTAATTGTCATATCCACAGGAGCCAACGTAAGAGTAGTACTGACTGAGGTTTGCATGATAGGCGTGAGAGTAGCTGCAAGAACATCCAGAGAATGGGAAGAAGGGAAAAAGGGACGTACCTGATCAGCCAAAGGCTGCAGCGATTGAAGATCTGTTGATGCTGTCATTGATGTATTAGGTGCAATCTCTTCTGACCCACTGAGATATGACTTCTTCTTTGGGGGGCCCTCGGAGGACTGCTTATCAAACCACCTCTTACTAGACTGTGAACGAGGTCTGCAAGTTGCACTATCTAGAGAAGGAGGGATTTCTGGCTCTTACCCTTCGGTATTTATAATCCCAACTTCCTGCTGAGAAGCCATCTCGGGTGATGAGTCCCCTCGCGAGGAACTGTCACCTGTCTCATTGTCAAATTTATTTACTTTACTCCATTCCTGCTTGAAACGCTCATCCAGGGGTGCGTTTCCGAGGCTAGTTCTAAGCTGATTCACTTCCTGACAATAGACCCAAAAATTTTCCCTTTTCCTTTTGGGCCAAGATAAAACTTTCATGCCTTATAACAACGCCTAAGGAATTGGCTTCGCGGGGTTGACTCTTTGCACTGGGGAATAAAATTTTAACCACAAGGGGCGATCCAAAATAGGAAAATCATCAGGGCCCACATATTTGCTTGGATCGTCAACCCGGGGGTTGGTACGTTCTGCCCATGAGTCTCGAGGCTCATGCCTCACAACATTTTTTCTTTTGCTCAGGCAGCCATCAGGGTCGTAACTCCACAGCTCATCAATTACTATGAAACCCAGCTGCACCAGCTTTGAAGTCAGGGTTTCCTCAACTACCTTTCTTCTTACTAGGGTATTTGGGCCAATGGCCTTGTTATCCTCTATGATGGAAGTATCGTGCTTCCTAGCTCCAATCGCTTACTCGACCCTTACCAGCTGCCTTGTCATTTCCAGAGCTAGGGTTCTGTCAGTCACGTGAGTAGGTAGCCAGAATGACTCTTCAAAGAAACCATGCACGCAGATAAAAGAGAAATATGGGCCCACGAACCAGTCGCAAGGAGGGCGTTCATTCTGCATCCAGTTCATTTGGACTTGTGAGAAATGGGCGAGAGGCTCATTGGGAATCACTCCAAAATCCTTAAGTATAGGAGCCAAGAACAAATCAGAAAACTGATAGGAGTCATAAGAGGCCAGCAATAGAGGCGTCCAATAAGACACTAGCAATACACTTCCCGTCTCATCAAAAGTGGACAAGTGCATGAACTATGCGAAAAAGGCTTCATTCTAATGCAGAAGTAGGTGCACCAATACTGAAGAGAACTTGAAATGTCGCAACTGTTGGAACTCAGATAACTGCTTGACCATGGCCTTGGCGATAGTCACGGAGAAGTCGAAGTGGAAAGGTTCCCTTTGCTTCCTGCATTTGAAAAGAAAGGCCATCATGGAAGCTGTGATATTTCGGTCACTATCATGACCACACAGCCAAGCTAGGGTAGATGAAATATCTTTGAGGTCCTCTTGTTTTAGATCGCTGTATGACAAAGGGAACTTTGGAGGCCTTGCTGACAAACTCCGGTTGAGGGCGTTCTGATAGAAAGTTAATGCATCTCTCCTGGTGCTCCAGAATTCCTCCATGGATCTCTCCAAGAAAACCTCAGTATTCTCCAAGATTGGGGAGCAGAGCATTTCCCTAATGGCCTATGGAGATATGATCAGTTTCAAGTGCGAGCCGTTGATAGAAAATGAGGTAGGATCAAAAGCCTCTGCACAGACAGCTACGAGTTCAGGACAGTAGGGAACTGCGGGGACCAAAGATTGGGGAGCACCACTCTTCCAGAAACGCACCGCGATGGAATGAGGATCATTTCTGTGATGCAACATCCTCGAACAAGTGGCCGCTCTAAGGTTTTTGGGCTGCTTTCGGATCTCGGGCTCGTAGATGTTTTCTAAGGAATCCAGAACAACAGACGGGTTCCAGGTCGTCACTTTCTTTTTGGCCTTTGACTTTGGATAATCCTTCTTTGGTGGGATGGCATGAGAAGAGTAAGATAGTTCCTCAAAAATATCAACCCAGAAACCTCTAGGAGCGGCTTTCACGGATGAAGCCTCTAAATCCATCAAGGTAGACAATCGACCTTTCTTGGACTGCTATGAGACTGGAGATTGAGAATGGAAACCTGCGCGTCATCCTCTGGCCTAACTCCTTGGCAACAAAATGAACAGATTGATGACCGGGAGAAACTTTAAGCTTTTAAATGCATGACATGCCTTGTTTTTCATGAAAGCTAAGGCTCAGCTGACATGCGCACCAACTAGAATGCCGCTGCGATCAACCTCCATGAATGAGGGGAGCCGTCATTCCCACTTTACCAAAAACTACTTGATTGTGTTGGCATTCCTTGGGAAAAGTACCTTGGGCCAAATCTTTTTTTAATCGAGAAGATCAGCTAGGGATAATGGCCGCGTGAGCTAAAACGGGCTGGCGGAACTGGCTCATTTAAGGGGGATGTACCTGAAAGTACGTATGGCTCTTTGTTTCCATCCATTCTTTTTTCGAAGTGACTGACTAGACGCCGATATCTTGGAAATAATCCTATTTGCATGATGCTAATTAATAGAGGTGTGACAGAGACATTAAAATGGGGCGAGGGTGAGCTCAAGTTGCCGATTTTTGCTATAAATATGTCTTTCTAGATATTTTTTCATCGCAATGTGAGCTATAACGACGATGTTTCTGAAGAAATGGATACTCCAGTTCAGCTCGTCAGCAGAAGGGTGCAAGTCGCTTTCCTAGGGAATATATCAAACCGAAGACTGCAAGGGATGACGAGAAGGAAAAATCCATTAATAATTGCTGCCATCTAATGGGTACTTGGGGAAGATTTCATTGGCAATCCAGACCGATATCGGGTGAATACAGATATCTTTTCACGCTTCGTGGCTTCTCTGCTGGATTGCGGCCAATCTGGGCTACTAACAATGCAGCTGACGCAAGCCCTCTTTCCTTTAGACTATCTAGGGGGCCTTGAAGATGTAGTTGCGTATCATGTACCTTTCCTCGGACTCCCTGTGGCATCTGACTTAGAGCACTTCATCTTTTAGAATGAAGAAGTGAGGTGGCGTCCACTTATCAATGGCTTGAAAACCATGTCATTGTCCTCCCACAAGTACCGTGCCAAGCTAGCTACCGAGTTTCTTCTGCGAGTGCATATGATGGTCCCTATTCCGGAAGGCATGGAATGGTATACTAATTTTAGGGACTATATCTTCCCAAGAGTCTTATTGCCTGATCAGCCTCCTAACCTGGTGGTTATATTCATGCATGGGGAGCCTGAGATTTCTTCTGGTTCGGAATGGCTAGGAGAAGAAGGGGACTCTGATACTGAAGAGGAAGATACTGAGGCTAGCCTCTGAGTCCTTGGCAAAGCATGACTTGTGCTGGAACTGATAGATGTAAACAAGAGAGAGGCCGAGGGCCCGCACATTTTGTAACAGTACGAGAAAGACTTAATATAATGATTTTTCTTTTTGTTTATCTAGTCTCTTTTTCTTTTTGGTTGTTGAGTTGAAAATAATTAAAATAAATACACACCACACATATGCACATAATATACACTATTCACATGGAAAAGGGGAAGGACCCTTAATAATAAGGCTTAAGATGAAAACCATTAACTGGGATGGAGAGGGAGTCTCCATTCATGTCCTCTAACTCAAAGGCGTTGAAACCTTTACATCCTATGATGCAGAAAGGACCCTCCCATAGGAAGTCAAACTTGGTGTGCTAACCTAGCTTTGTCGTTCTCTCATTGTACTTTAGAATAAGGTCTCTAAGGGCGAATATAACATCAGAGCTCTTTTTACTATCGAACCACCTTTTTACGACTTTTTGCCTATCCCAGAGAGCTGTGAAGGCGACCTCCCTCATTTCCTCTAACTCCATGATCTCTGCTAGCCTTATAGCCATCGGGCCATTTTTGGCAATATCCATAGATTTTAACAACTATAACGCCGAGATTTCCAGTGATAGAGGAAAAAATGCATCTTTCCCATATACCAGCTTGTACGGGGAACTCTTGAGAATCTGCTTGGGTGTTATGCGGTCGGCCCATAATGCACTCTTCAGGTGATGGTGCCACTCCCTCTTATATTCTGCGCCTATCCTCTTGATAAGTCAGATCAGGTTCTTGTTAGTAGATTCCGCCAGACTGTTCCCTTGGGGGTAATAGTTAGAGGAGGTTTTGAGATAAATACCTCTGCTAAGAGCGAACTGTGTGATCCGCGAGCCAGTGAATGCATGAGCATTATTAGATATAACAGTTTTTGGGGGACCGTACCGACAAGTCAGTTCTTCCAAGAAAGATAGCACCTCATTTTCAGATGAATTCCGCAGGGGAACGACTTCAGACCATTTGGTGAAATAGTATGTGGTGGTCAAGATCCATTTATGTCCGGCTGAGCTTGGGGGATTGATCATCCCGACAAAATCAAGTCCCCATTGAGAAAAAGGTTCTTCAACTAACACAGGCCTGAGCGGCATGGCCGCTTTCTTACTCCTCCCCGTGTAATATTGGCATTCTTTACATTCTCTTACTAGAGCGTGTACATCTTTGAACATGGATGGCCAAAAGTATCCAGCTTGAGTAATTTTGATCGCGGTTGTAGGGGCAGAGAAATGACCTCCCGAGGGGCCGTAGTGAAATTCTTGGAGAATTTTATTAGCTTGGCCTTGATCTACACATTGGAGTAGGACTCCGTCGAAATTTCATTTATGAGGCGAAAACCGTTGTTTTGGAGTCGGTAGAATCTCCTCTTGGCCGGGGGGAGATTTTTAGGAAAAGTCCCTATCTTCATGAAAATTTTCCTTTTGTCAATCCAATTTCCGCTGGGGGTGTCGGGCATAAACATAACCGCCTCTTCTGAGATGGTTTCGAAAACATGGGATTCACCATCCTGCACTATATACTCACATAAACCTCTCCCGCAGACCAGCTTTGTGGGCTTGATGTCAACATCATATTCTAGGATCTTAGTGATCCAATTCGCTCTTTTTTCTGTGATGTCATCCTCCATAATGTATTCTCTTACTGCGGAGTGAGCTACATACACTGTGGTCTTGTTGTAGGCAATGAAATGCCAAAAAAATTTCAGTCCTTTTACAGCAGCTAAGGCTTGTTTTTCAACAAAGTTATAGCGGAGCTCATAATCTTTGAGAGTTTTTGAATGGAAGGCAATAGGGTGCTCTCCTCCTTTTTGGGTGTCTTTTTGAGTTAGGACCATGGCAATACTATGCTGACCAGAATAGACATACATTATGAAATCTTTCGACATGTCCGGATTAGATAATACTGGGGTTGAATAGATGGCATTCTTTATTTGATCGAAGGCATTTTTGGCTTCAACAGTCCATTTGAAATGTACATCCTTCTTAAGCATGAGGGTGATAGGTCTTATTATCCCAGCGAAGTCAAAAATGAAACGACTGACAAAATTAACTTTTCCCAAAAATAACTGCACTCCCTTTTTGTTGACCAGGAGGGGAAGCTCTTTAATAGCCTTGACCCGGTCAGGGTTGATGGAGATGCCTTCTTTAGAAACTATATGTCCCAGCAACTTCCCTTGGGGAACCCCAAAAATACACTTTTTTGGGTTCAAGGAGATCCCAAATTCCAGACATTTTTGCAGGACTAACTCGAGATGATCAAAATGATCCTCCTGGTGTTTAGAAAACACGGTTAGGTCATCTAAATATATTAAGATAATCTTATTTATTAGCTCTTTGAAGGCCAGATCCATGGCCCTTTGGAAAGTGGCCCCAGCGTTTGACAAGCCGAAGGGCATCTTTTGATATGCAAACATTCCCCATTTGGTGGTAAAGGTGGTCTTGTGTTGATCCTCCGTTTTGACACTTACCTGATTGTATCCTGAGAAACCATCAAGCATAGAAAACATTTCTGATCCAACTACAGTGCTTAATAGTTGCTCCATTGACGACAAGGGATAATGATCCTTGAGCGATGCTCGATTCAGGTCCTGGAAGTCCACATAGAGTCGAATGTCCCCATTCTTTTTCCTCACAGGGACTAGATTGGATACCCATGTACTGTGTTTTATAGGATAATTAATCCTTGACTCGATCAGTTTCTTCAACTCTTGAGCCATGAGGGATTCGATCTTAGGATTAACAGGTCTCTATTTTTGTCAGACTAGCTTAGCTTCGTTTGTGAGTTTGATGGTGTGCTGAATGACGCTAGGATCGTAACCTTTTAAATCATCATAAGACCAAGCCATGATGCCTTCATATTCATCACAGTATTGAGCCAATTTCGCCCTGTCTTCAGCGGAAACACTTTTTCCCACTTTGAGGATTCTTCCGCATCCCACTGACATTTCAGCGTAATCTCCTTTGTCCGCTATGAGATTCTGCTTATCCTTCTTAACATCCTCATGATCAAACAAATTTTCCAAGGTGATTAGACTATTGGGGAGCTTGTTGGATTTTAGCTGGATAATCTGGTCTCCGTAAGCTTCTTTAATCCTAGGTTGCAGGTGGTTGGCAAATTCTCCTGAGCTTTGAATAAACAGAGCAATCTGCTCATCACTTTCAAATACCTGCCAATATGTATTATTATCAGGAATAGCCGGATGGACCACCATATTGACTGCTGAATTGCCGACCAAGAGGTCTACAGCTGGATCAAAATGAGCCCCTATGGTTTCCATGTGATCAGCTTCGGTATTTAGTGTCCGGGGAATGTTGATGATATTGAAAGCATCAAAACTTTTTATTAAATCCCAAACTCTAGAGCGATAGGATCTCATACGGACATGCTTGGTGCTGGATATCCCTCGAGCTTGATATACTACTAATTCGAAATCACCGAAAACTTTAAGCTTCTTGATGCCCATTTTTTCTGCCATGTTCGGGCCTTGAATTAGCTCTTCATACTCTGCTTCATTATTCGAACATGCGAACTATAATCAGAAAGACCTTTGGATCAGATCGCCCACCGGAGGGGTGAGACAAACTCCAACCCCAGAGCCCATTTTGCATTTGGCGTCGTCAAAGTGTAGGGTCCATAGTGTCGAAGACAATTGATCTTTGGAGAAAGGATCTTTGGTGAGTTTTGGGATTAGCTGATCCTCTTCAAACATGCAATAAGTTCCTAGGCCGGTGGCATGGTAATTAGAGAAGGGATCATAGTTTATGAAATCATTTAGGAAGGCTTCTTGTTTGGGTGGGATTTCCCCGGTCACTTCTTCATCTTCTAACAGTTCTACCACCTTTCGCTCATCATGGGTTATAGAGGTGTGAGTAGACTCGAAATTAATCAAGGCTTGGTCAGCTATATGCTCGATGTGAAGAGGTTCTGAAAGGATCTTCATCTGAGCACCATGTTGGGTACGAAGAATCAGGTGGGACCAATCCAGGGACATATACCCTCCTATTTTAGCGGTGAAGTCTCGGGACAAATAGAGCCCAAAGACGGGAGGGATGTCGATGACCACTACTTCTTGGGATACTGTTATACTTGGACATGCAAATAAGGTCAAAGGGAGGCTTTTGATGAGACCTATCATTTGGACTTTATTCCCATCGAGCAGCATTACCCCTTTACTTAAAGGGTCATACTTAATGTTTAATACTTCAACAATCTGCTTAGGCATGACCATGGTGCTAGCACCAGAGTCTATCATGGAGTTATGCAAAAGTTTGTTTCCAACTATCAGTGTAAGGTAAAAAGGATTTGGCTTAGGTTTATCTTCTCCTTGTGCAATGGAAGGTGAGCCTTCATTTGTCAAAGCAGTAGGGGAGCATGCCTTGTTAATTGCTGAGTGGCGATCCATTCCATTCGTCTGAGAGGGTGGTAGAGCTACCGTGACTGTATCCTTTTGATCATGGGACAATGCCTCCCTTAGCCTGCTTTTCTACTCTAGTATACTCAGGAGGTCCCAGAGAGAGACATGGGCTGGAGTTTTCTTCAACTGATATACTACATCCAATGTTGGGGGCATGAAAACTCTAGGCTCTTTTGGTTTGTAAGGGATGAATTCCTTCCTGGGATAGGCGAAAACGATGATTGGTGGTTCTGGAGGTTCGTTTACAGGTATTGACCTTATATTACTGGCATCCTCCTCGGTCAAACACCTTTTAGAGTGAAGGTTGTAGTCTGAATGCACCATAGGGGTCCCATTTTTTGAAGTTCCTCCCTCAATAGTTAGTACTATATCATCATCCTCCATCCATGAAAAAAGTGCGTGATCAGGGGCGATTTCCGCTTCTTGTTGTAATGACATTCCTTGCATCTGAGCAACAAAAGTCGCATTATCCATGCCCGGGGATGTATATGCGGATTCATCTGGTATTATACCTGAGTTCCTTTGTTCTGTGACCTTTTGTTGCAGATTACCCCTTGGGCAATTCTTCGGGGTGTGAGCATTGTTCCATGGAAAACACCAAGAATTGGCATTGTCTGCCAAATTATTCTGACCCACAGTCAATTCTCTACTATCGTTTGGGTGGATGGCCTGTAATAGATTGGGGATGGGGACTATTTGGCCATTCAGTGAGGTATTTTTCTCAGCCTGATAATTAGGATGTTGATAAGGGGGTCGGTTTCCTTGGAAATTTTGTTGAAAAGGAGGTTTGGTAGGAGAGACCTGGGCCCTTTTTAGGTTGACGATTTCATTAGAGAAAGATCTTAGGAGATTTTTCATATCAGTGACCTCAGCAGCCAAAGAGGTGGAATGGATGGTATTTTGAGGAGTGGGGAATGAATACATAGACTATGGAGAAGAAGTGCTCGGGCAGCTTCCTCCATTACTTGGGTAGACATTTCGGGAAATACTGGCATTGTAGGGCGAGGTGCGAGCTTTCCAGCGTCGATAAAGTTATTTTCAGCTTGAACTGCTAAGTCGAAAGCTTGTGAAAGAGTGTTACCCCCTAAAGATTGGATCATTACTAATATATCAGAATTGAAAGCTTTTAGATAAAATACAAAGGCCATATCTATCGGGGGGTGGGCAGACAACGGTATGCTTTGTCAGGTTCGCTGGAATTTTAGGTTGAAATCAGTTAAGGCCTCCGTGGGAGCTCTTTTGATCGTAATGAGTTGGTGCATGAGGGATGATCTGTTAGCTTTGTCTGAGAATCTCTAAAAGAAATGATCTCCCAACTGATCCCAGTCCCCTATGGTACTAGGGCCTAGAGATCTAAACCAGTCTAGAGATTTTCCTTTGAAAGAAGCTACAAGCAACCACAAAGCCACATTCTGCTCGGTGATGCCATGTACAGTACAAACAGTAGCTACATCCTGCAAATGTTCTCTAGGGGTTTTGTGACATTCTCCCGTGAATTTGGGAACAACTTTCAGTGTGGCTGCCAGAATGGCTCCCCAAACTATGGGTGGAACTGGAGGGATGAGAGGGCTACCATTGTCCCAGGTCAGAAAATTTTTGGGGGTAATTTGGGCCATTGCAGGGTATATGATGGTGGGGGAACCCTGTGGAAGTGAAACGGAGGCAGAATGGACAGTCACCAATGGAGGGAAAAGAAGATGAGGATTTAGGGCCGTTTGACTCCTGGTGATGGGCCTATGACTCATAAACTAGCTGGGATGTGTTTTTTTTTTTTGTTTCAAAGGTAATGGTCCCACCGAGCATGCTAGAAAAAGAACTGTTGACTCTAAATTTTGTTTTGGGGACGAACAACCTTATGGGAAATTCAGTGTTGGGGGACCGACTCGTGCAAAGAAACACTGAATGACCTTCGAGATTGAGAAGCTGACTCTTCCTTGGGTTTTAAGGAAAGGGAGAGGAAACAAATACTTTTTAAGAAAATTAGATGCTAAATAATTAGGCGATACGGTATCATTAATAACCAACTGAATGACCTCCGGGATTGAGAAGCTGACTCTTCCTTGGGTTTTAAGGAAAGGGAGAGGAAACAAATACTTTTTAAGAAAATTAGATGCTAAACAATTAGGCGATACGCTATCATTAATAGGAAATGAACCAACAGAAATCAAAGAATATTTGTGACTTCTGTAAACATTTGAGCCAAAGACATAATCAAAACCACAACCAAATTTGCTTGAAAACATAAGGGACACATTCATCACATATTCACTAGATAAAAAGTATAGAATAACATAGTTTAATCAGTGAAGTTTTAGACAAAATATTCCCAAAGTTTGTTGGAATTTTCAACAACAATAGAACAGAAAACACTATAAACAGTAAGCCAAGAGAGACAACATAAAGGCCACAGGCACAATTTGAATAATCTTCTTATAGCAAATCTCAAATAGTTTTTTAAGGCTAGAAATGAAAGAAAACTCCTACTTAGCAAATTAGATTGTTCTTCTACCTCTCTAAAAATATTTTTTCTTTGCGATAGAGAAACCCCCCCTTAAATATGCCACTGCTCCTAAAAATAGCTCTCCTAAAAATCCAAAACTAGCACAACCTCCTTGGAATAGAAAAACACGGCGTGTCACAACAAAGGCCACACCCAACAAAATAAACCCTGCAACTCAAACTTTTCCTTTAACGGCCTAGAGGTTACCTAGAACTGAAAAGATTCTGTCAGAAGAGAAAGGACTGTGGAAAAGGGGACCGCTGCGAGGAACCGCTTGCAAATGGCGCAAATGAGTGGGCCCGCCTAGAAGAACAATAAATAAGCATTGCCATTTGTCACTCTTGCGCTGCTTTAAAAATGGGCCACCAAAGATGAACCGAGGGAGCAACACTGGGCCACCAAGTGTCAGGCACGCTCAGCCCTCCTGGTTAAAGAAAAACAACGATCACAACCGGACCCGCAAAGAAACTTATATCGAGGAAAATAAAGGTGAACAAATACACCAAAATCGGCTTACACAATGAGAGATATATGTCCCTATCCATTTGATAAAATCATTTCAATGCCTCCATTTCCTACACACTTCATGACATCAAAGTTTGATAAATACAGAGGCAAAGGGGACCTTAAGGCACATATAAGATAGTTTTTCACAGCTTGCATTGAGGTAGCAGTAGAAGAAACATACTTGATGAGATTGTTCCCATAGATCTTAGGTGAACAAGCTATGGAATGGTTCTCCAAACTTCCACCTGGAATTAAGTCATGGGGTGATCTAGCAGAAGCTTTCATACAATATTTCTCATATAACATAGAGATAGATATATCAATTACCACTTTGTGCAACACTATATAGAAAGATGGGGAGTCATTTTCATCATTCTTACAAAGATGGAGGAATTTAGCCAGCAAATGCTCTTGCAAAATTCCACAAAAACAAATGGTAGAGATGTTTACACAGAATGTCAACAGAGAAATTGGTTATGACTTGAGGAAAGCTTGTTTGTCCACTTTCAAGGATGTCATTAAGAAAGGATTAGCAATAGAGAAGGTCTTAATTGAGCAAGGAATCATTAGGATATTCAAAGAAAATAAAAAAGATTTTAAAGGAAAGGACAAGCCACGATTTTGGAACAAGAACAAAAACACAATAAATGATGGCGTTGTTGATGCTAACACAGTGAGACCAAAAATCATTCTTTCAGGATCGATTTCTTCTACAAATAACCAAGTAAATACTCAAGCAACTTCAAAACCACGAAGGAAATACACACCATTGGGAGAACCACTTGAGTCATCTTTTAGGAAACTAGTGACAAACAAGATAATAACAATTCCAGACAATCCTCCATATGAGCCAAAAGTTAAACCAAATTGGTGGAATGATGATGAGTATTGCGAATATCACAAGAGAAAGGGACATAAAATAGGAGATTGCCATCGCTTGAAGAAACATTATACAGGATCTTATCGATAGACGTGACATTGAGATCGAAGGATATACATCTAATCAAGAACATGAGATGTTTAAGGAACCATTCCCTAAACATGACAAGGGAAAAGCCAAAGACATAGATGAGCAAGCCAACTATACCAAAGTGTCCTATGATTATGATTCAATCGTTAATCACATTTTGATTGATAACTATGTTTCTACTATTACCATAAAGGACAAAATGCCTAAAAGTTCTACTCAAAGAGCCAAAGTTGTCCTAAAAGGCATTGGACCTTCTTCTGAATCTACCTCTGAATGTAATGTCACAACTCATTGAGGTAAAGTCACCCTACAAGGTGCTCCAACTAAAACCACTACTTCCTCATCAGCCAAACCTGAGTATGACCTAGTAGAATAGTTAGGGAAGACACCCGCGCTTATCTCCATCTTTGAGCTTTTATGCATATCCCCCGCACATAAAGCCATCCTTGATAAAACTTTGAGAGAAACCTCTATCCCCACTGATCCAAATGTGGACCAGTTTCAAGCCATGGTGGGATACCTTTCCATTCCACATTCCCTTACATTCACCAAAGTTGACGACACCTTCATAAGTCAACCGCATAATCCACCTTTACACATTGAATCCTTCCTACACAAAAACCGAATAAAATGAGTCCTGATAGATGGAGGAGCCGGTCTCAATATATGTACTTTGAACACAATAATACAATTGGGATATTTAGATAAAGCTATGAATGCTATGAACAAAATTACCATCAAGGTATATGATGACGAAGAGCGTTCATCCAAGGGCATAGTCACCTTACCTCTCAGAGTAGGGCCAATTACAAAGGATATGGTTTGTCAAGTCCTAGACCTCGATCTCACATACAACATATTGCTAGGATGTCTATGGATTCATGAGATGAGAGCAGTCCCATCTACGTACCATCAATGCATAAAGTTTCCTCATAATGGAGTTGAAGTAACAGTTAATGGTGATTCTAATCCATTTATATACTGCAATAATTTGAGGCCAAAAGCCGACACAATAATTCCAATTAATAGAGAGGCTATCCCATCGTCTGCATATATTGACCATGAATCATTAAAACCTTCAACATCAAAGCAAGGTGAGCTTAAAGGGAAATATCAAGATAAGGGCATCAGTGAATACACTCTAAATCAAACTATGTGCTTGTGGCAAGTTATGAATTCACCAAAAGAATATGGACAGGTGGGGTGAAATGGAAGAAGAAGACTTATAAAAAATGCTTTATAGAGACCCTGAAGATGATACACAAGATCACATCAGGATACTATGTGAAAAATATGGCAAAGAATTCAAGATCCTACAAAAGTTTGGGTACGATGGTAAAAGTCCTCTTGGTTTAAGAAAATAAGGTATCACTCAACCTTTGCAATCAAAATTGACATTTAAAAATCAGCGCTCCAAAGGGCTTGATTTCATATCTTCCAGGGTAAACACTTGAAAATCAGAAGAAGCATTACAAATCAAGATATCCAAAGTCAACAAGAGAGCCGCTATTCTATTGACTCCAATGAATGGGAATGGGGTTCGGACAAATCGTCTAGTGATTATGAACTTATTGAGACATTCAGAGAACCAGGTGAACCTGTTACCAAATTTTGCACATGCCAAATTTAGTGCCCTAATGAAGCCTTTCATTCATTCATTTTTGAGAAGGTCAAATCATGAACGAGAAATGAAAAATGCATTGTTTTTGTCTAGCTTGTTTGCTTCATGTGCAGATACAGGAAAAGTAAGACATCATGTGGGTTAAAATGTGGCTCCCATGAGGGTTGAGCTCAACATGATGTAGATCACAGAGATATTATGCTCAATTGCAGATGAAATGGAATGGCTATTAAAACCGTAAGGCCAAAAGGAACTCGGAGCAAATGCAATTGACCTGTGTAAAGTTTTTACTTGGGTGCCAAAGAGGGTTTTAAAAGGCCAGAGAACTTCTAAGCATTTTCAGTCGCTAGGCATGAAGAACATTTATCCCAAATTGGTTGTAGGGAGCAATATTTTTGTATTTAAAACTAAAGTCACTTATAACTATAGTGTCAAAGCTTACGGGCTTTTGGCAAGAAGAGGTTCGTCGCCCAGTGGACCCCGCATGTGCATGCATCTCAAGGCGTCCTAGTTTTGTGACCGGTTGGTGGGAAGAGACTAAATAGCGAGAAAGTAAGGAAGATTGGATGCAGATCGCGGTGATCCAATGGCTGTCACTATGTCGCGATGGTTAGATGCTTGCCGGTTATCATCTGCGACTTGGTGACTGATGATGTGGCATAGCAGAGGGTATAAGACCAAGGAAAGGTGGCAGACAGGTGGCGGTCCAATGGCTAGTGACATGGCACAGATGGGTGACTTATTGAGTAGACCTTGGCCACGATGAATCTCTGAAGGGTTTCACCGAAGGCTTAGTTCCATCAACATAGGGTATATCAAAGAAATCAGAACTGGTCCTGTCGATAAGATAAAGGCATCGATGAAACTGTAGGTTTGATGAGACTTGTAAACGGCTCGCCGAGGGAGTAGTTTGACCAAAATAATGATATCCAATAGAACCAAAGGCGATGTGGAATCCTAGGTGGATCTCATGAGCGAACCACAAGGTGCCACATGGTTACATGTGGTAGAGGAGAGCAGATCAGTCGGGGTTAACGGGCATGCAGATCAAGAAAGATCAACAGTGATGCAAAAGATCTAACGAGGGTTGCTATACTTCTATAGAAAGAAGCTCACCAGTTATCTCTGCAACTTGGCGACAAAGCACATGTAGAAAAGGTGAGCGGCTAAGGTGTTAAAGACCGAGTAGTTTGAGGGCAGATCAACGGCCGTCAGTATATGGCAAAATGAAGATGCTCGGTAGTTATTCCCTGCGACTGGCAACATGGCAGTTGAGGTGGCCGTTGAGGTGGGCTCATAGGTGAATTAGGATGTGCCACATGGTAGAGCATAGAAGAAGAGCCAAGGTGGGCCCAAGTCCAGTGGCAGGTCCGAATGGTGATTAGGTGGACCCACGAGCGAAATAGAGGCTGACACATGGCACAAACGGCTAAGGAGATAAAGAACAAGCAGGTTGGAGCTGATCCAACGGCTGTCGTTGATCCGCTATGTGAAGATGATTGACAGTTACATATCACAGATCAACGACAAAGAAAGGATAAGTCCAGTGGTGGGTCCAGCCTAAGGTGAAATGGTGGCCATGGATAAG
The DNA here is from genome assembly GCF_030272615.1 of Cryptomeria japonica. Classification (NCBI taxonomy): domain Eukaryota; kingdom Viridiplantae; phylum Streptophyta; class Pinopsida; order Cupressales; family Cupressaceae; genus Cryptomeria; species Cryptomeria japonica. Next base: position 296,962,137 of record NC_081413.1, on the reverse strand, counting down.
TCAAATTGTAACACGTGGGAAGGGCTTTCACAGGCTTGGTGACCAAAAGTGGGGCCCATTAAAGAAATCTATGGAGTGCTACCATCGGCTATCAGAACAAGTATTTTCCACCTACCTCAATATCCCGATGAGGTTGCTAGTGGATTGAAGCGAGTCCAAGTGGAGCTATTGGCTATCGGTATAACATGTTTGGGTGTCACCCGATAACTCAATAAAAAGGTGCACGAGTTGTAGCTATCTGTAGAGGAGTGACTCAAAAGTGGGCCCGTTTAAATGATCAAATAACCGGTAGCTTCCAGGTGAACTCAGAGCAAAGAAAGGAGAAGTCATTAGGTAGTTTGGGGTCTAGTTAATGTAGGTGGTTATTAAGCTGAGAGAAAGTTTGCATGAGTCTTTCTCGTGATCTTGAGGTAATAAGGATTGATTTTGAGTGCCACATGGGTCAACCTTTAGTTGAATAAGAATTTGAACTGAACTACCCACTTAAGAGCAAGTTTGCATGAGTTCTTTTTGCATGTTTTGAAGCCTTTTTGGGTGGCTTTTATTTCTACGAGAGGATCATTTTCAGAAAATATATTTTTAGTGGCAGTTCAGCTTCAGTCATTCTGAAGTTATATTTCCTCTACCTTTTGGAAGGTTTTTGTATAAAGTGAAAAAGTTTTATCTTTCTTCACTAGTTCTTGATCATTCTCTTGCTAGTTTTAGTAGAGAATACATTCTTGTAGCTCATATGCAATTTTATGACAAAATTCTAAATAAAATTTATCAGCTTATGCCTTATGTCTTTACAGTTCATTTTCTTATGCATGAATGAGACCTAGTTTATTGTGTTATTGTTTAAATAACCTTTAAATTTTTTGTCTCATTTATAAGTCACAGGTTGTGCATTGTGATAAATTGGTTCATTTGGTTGATTGTGAAAGTTTTTTTTTCTTTCCTTTCAATTTCTTGAAGTTTAAATCCTTTGCATGGAATATTTATGTGTTATGAACCGGAAGTCTATTTGTGCAAATTGGTGTTTTTAGGAGTGTATCTTTGTCATTTTAAGATATCTTATTGATGCTTCACCTTGGTTTAGCATTTGCAAGTCATTCTATTTTCATTTTTAGTTTTTCCTATCCCTTTTCTTGGTAAAGATTTAGAGTTATTCACAAGGAACTAGCCCTTCATCTGGAGGTTAATTCTCACTATAGGCAACCCACAAGCCTGAGAATTATCCCATTTGTCTCCAAGTTGCTTGAGATTTCATCTTGTGCATTACGAGTGCAATTTGAGTGACAACAAAACCCGCCAAAGAAGAGGAATTTTATAGAAAATTCAGAGTTGGTCAAGAAACAACCCCTGAGGACCCCACACAGTCTTTGTTTTTAGGTTCCAGGTCGAGATCATGAAGAATGAGGACACCCATTCTTGAATGCGCTTTTAGTGATGACAATTTGGACTCGTTCACAATCAAGAGAGATGAGGAGAGTGCCAACAAGGACCTCGATAACTACCTTGATATACTTGAATATAACTATATCTTCACCCTTACTCCCGCTGACGTTGAAAATATTGAAGGCCTTCCCCTTGTTCACTACCAACTTATTGATTGGGACCATGAAGGACCTGTACAATTCAACACACTCCAAAATGAGGAGGTCTTCATCGACTATTTAGGCATACAAGATGATCTTCCCCTTGGGGACCATAAGGCGGGATACACTATAGAACTCAATAGTGTGGCATATTTTGGTGAGGGTGTTGGGCCTTATAGTCGCAAAAATGTAAAAATAAAAACAAATCATGGGTTTTATGGTGAAAACCACATTGTGGCATTGTCTGACCCCAAAAAAGTAAAAAGAAAGGACGTATCTGAGGGTGAAAACCTCTTTGAGGCGCCCGAAGATGGAAGGCTCGAGATTCTCCCGACATCATACAAAGAAAGATCATCCATGTTAGTAGAGGAGACTATCAAAATGAATATCGGTACAGAAGAGATTCCACAAAACAAATTCCTAGCACAATCTGTGACAAAGAGAGAAAGATCAAAGTTCATAAGTTTCTTCACAGAATGACAAATAAATTTTGTATGGTCATATGCCGATATGCCTGGACTAGATCCTAATCTAGTAATGCATCATTTGACAGTTAGGCTAGGAGAAAAACTAGTAAAACATAAATTAAGAAAGATGCATCCACAAGTGGCATTATTAGTAAAGGTGGAGCTTGAAAAATTGTTGGATGTCAGATTCATATGATCAATTGATTATCCTTAATAGATCTCCAACTTAGTACCAGTGAGTAAGCCATATCACAGCATCAGAATATGTACAGATTTCAGAGACATCAACAAAGCTTGTCCTAAGGATGACTTTCCATTTCCAAACATAGACTTGATAGTAGATCTCATAGCAGGTCATGTGATACTATCTTTGATGGATTTTCTAGCTATAACCAAATAAAAATTGCACTTGAGGAACAACACGAAACAACATTTACTTGTCCCTGGGGTACTTTATGCTGGAATGTCATTCCCTTCGGGCTAAAGAATGCAGGCGCTACATACCAACGAGCCATGACTACTATTTTTCATGATCTTATGCATGTAACTGTAGAAGATTATGTTGATGACCTCTTGGGAAAATCATTAGACAAAGACACACATTTAGACATCCTTTCAGTCATTTTTGATCAGTTGGAAAAGGACAAAGTGAGACTCAATCCCAAGAAGTGTGTCTTTGGAGTAACCTCTGGGAAGCTCCTTGGATACATTGTTTTAAAAAGAGGAATTGAAGCCGATCTAGCAAAAGTCAAAGCTATATTAGAAATGCCACCTCCAAGGAATATTAGTCAACTTTGATCTTTACAAGGAAGACTCCAGTCCATACAAAGATTCATAGCACAACTTGCGGATAAATGTCATCATTTTCAACACTTGCTACACAAAAACATCAAATTCAAATGGTATGATAACTGTCAATAGGCTTTTCAGATACTCAAAGATTATCTTTTGAATCCACCAATCTTGATGGTTCTGGTTCCAGAACAACCCCTCTTACTCTACATATCAGCTACACAAACAACACTGGGGGCACTCTAGGCACAACAAGATGCTGAAGGAAAAGAAAAGGCAATATATTACAGCAGTCATACTTTGGTCGGTTATGATCTTAACTACACACCAATTGAGTGTGTGTATCTTGCTATGGTTTTTACTTCATAGAAATTGTGACATTACATGTTAACCCATAAAACTAAGCTGGTTGTAAGGATTGATCCATTGAAGTATCTTCTTAATAAGGTGACACTTACTAGAAGACTATCCAAATGGGTGATGATCTTGAGTGAATTCGACATTGAATATGTGGACAAAAAAGCAATAAAGGGACAAGCTATTGCAGATCAGTTAGCAGATGCACCCATGATAGATGATTCTCCTCTAACTTCAGAGTTTCCTGATGAATCCATCTTGATGGTATCACACATGAAGCCTTGGCAACTATACTTTGATGGTTCGTACACGCAGCATGGTGCATAAATTGGCATCCTCTTTATCACACCTCAAGGGGATTCCATTCCCAAATCTTACTGATTGTCATTTCCTTACACTAATAATATAGCAAAATATGAGGCATTAACAATTGGATTACGAATTGCAGTTCAGTGGATTACCGATGACTACCAAACAAAGGATGAAAAATTAATGCCCTACAAGAAAATGGTAGATGAATTCAAGCAAAATTTCATAAAGATAACCTTTGAGTAGATACCAAGAGAACATAATCGAGTTGCAGATGCCATGGCTACTATTGCCTCACTGATTGATTTACCGCAGAATGAAACCCGCTATGAGTTCTTGGTGGATAACCTTTTGGCTTCGTCGTATGAGATCACTCATACTGAGATGGTATGTGTCGTTGGTCCCGATTCCTATTTATATGGTTCCATTTTCACATACCTTCGTAACAATATCCTTCCTCTTGACTTATCCAACAACCAATGTCGTACTTTCATTCGCCAATCTTCCCGATATGTCATTTTAGCTGATATCCTATACCATCGAGGTCTAGATGACACTCTTCTTAAATGTTTAGAAGGGGACAAAGCTTAGATCGCGTTACACGAAGTTCATGATGGTATATGTGGTCCACATTCTAGTGGTCCTACCTTAGCGAAGAAACTCATCAGAATTGGATATTACTGGCCCAATATGGAAAAAGATTCATATTAGTTTGTCAAGAAATGTAAGCAATGTCAAATTCATGGAGACCTTATTTATGTGCCAGCACAAGAACTTCAATCGATTGTGACTCCTTGGTCCTTTTGTCAATGGGGACTCCATCTCATAGGCAAGATTCACCCTCCTTCTTCTAATGGCCACAAATTCATTATCACCGCCACAGAGTATTTGAAAAAATGGATTGAAGTCGGGCCTCTTACATAGGTCACTGGAAAACATATTGCTATATTCATTCTTAACTATATCATTTGTCGGTACGGTATTCCTTTTTCCATCATCACCGATAACGAACGTCCCTTCAAGAACCAGGATGTTCATGAACTTTGTCATCGCTTCCATATTACCCATCATTTCTCCACTTCATACTGCCCCCAAGGTAATCGTCAAGCTAAGGCGTCTAATAAAACTATTCTTAAAATCCTCAAAAAGACAGTCGATGATGCTGGCCGAAATTGGGACATTCAACTTAATCCCGCACTTTGGGCTTATTGCACAAGTATTTTCACACCTACAAGAGCCACACCTTATTCACTTGTCTATGGCATTGAAGCTATCTTGCCTATTGAGGTCGAGTTACCATCCTTGCGAATCTCTTTGCACAACATTATCAGTGATGAAGCCTATAGGGTCTCTCACTTACAAGAACTAGAACTATTAAATGAATGAAGACAAATTGCTTTTAATCACCTCAAGGCTTATCAACAAATAATGAGTCGCAGTTACAATCATAAGGTTAAGCCTCATCTATTTGAGGTAGGTGACTTATTTCTCAAAGAAAATCCCCAAAATCAGCAAGATAGAGAGAAGAAGGGCAAGTTCGAACCGAATTGGCTTGGTCCTTACATCATCACAACAATTTATGGCTCTGGTGCATATCATCTTTCAACACCAGAGGGAGAACCTTTGGAGGATCCTATCAAGAACATGCACCTTTGCAGGTTTTACACATAGCTCTTTGAAATATCCTAATTCAAAAAAAAAAAAGTAAAGAGAAATAAATTTGTCCAACAGTGAAAACCACTTCGGTGGCAACCTAGGAAAGTACCATAGTGAAAACGGGGTTATTGGCGCCATGTGTAGAGATATTGTTCCTCCCTCCTTCAAGATTCAATCTCATCCCTTCACTTTGCACACACTCACAACCTATCCATTCATAATAAACTTACCCATTCCCATCATGGCTTGTTATTGATCTACTTAAGATTGGTTAGCCATTCATAATAATCCCTCCTTTTCACCCCTCTTCATCCATAATAAATCAACTCCTATATGTGGCTAAGGCAAATCCTAAGTCTAGTGATGGGTCTGGAACTAAGAGCATCACACGTTCCGAGGAGTACAGTTCTTCCAGTTTTATTCAATCTATCCGTGCACAATCTACAATAAAGAAACACTTGCATCCCCAGTCTGCAATAAAGTTCTATTCTTCTTCGCAATAAAGTATCAGTTTCATGGATTCGGTCAGTTTCAGATGAGACACAAGTAGCAATGGGCTTCAACCAAATCAAATTTTTCAACAGACTCAGACAACATTATGGTTCAGTGCTATCTATCCTTTTGTGAACGAAAACATTGTGACCACAATCAAATAGACTTATACAAGTGACAAGAGACACTAAACTTGAGGACTACAATGGATGTTGGTGTCGAGTCTTGGTTTTATTTTGATTTTATCTTTTGGTGACATGTCTTTTAGTTTTTCGAGGATGTCTCTGACTAGAGATTCTTTCTCCAAGATGTCTTTGACTAGAAAGGAGAGGATGAGATATGATTCACCTCCTATTGTTTTGTTGTCTATGGATTGTTTCTTAGTAATTCTACGACTTGTCCAAGGATATGAGGACACTGAGAATCTAGTGTGACCTGGGGCATTCCTTGTTTACAATTGTTTGATCTTCATGCAAACGGGTACAATGACTTTATGGGTTGAACCTATATTTGGATTGTCATAACGTATGTCATAATAAAGCTCAATGATGATAAAGCACAAGATGCTCTTTCCCTTCCATATCTCCTATCTTCCATCCCCCTTTCTTGATTGACCTCCATAGTCCTTCTTGAGTTCGTGTAGCTCGCTATCACATGACTGAGTATAATGACACACCAAAAATATTTGCATTTCATGTAGTTTTCACTTGCATTACCACATATTAGCATTTCATACATACATATAGATATCACAATTGCAACATATCTTGCACACAACGCATGTTAGCACATTTTACATTCTCATCATGTAAATAGTTATTTGCATTATCATATTCATCTACATTTCATACATTCACATTTGCATTTACATAACATATAAAACATAAAAAAACAAAAATATTGCATTCCATCATGTACATATATGCATCCATATCATAAGAATCACATAGAAACATGCATCACATAGAAGCAACATCACATAGGTACACATGCATATAGCTGCCGCAAGGATGAATCATCTCATATATATATATCAAAATCATAAGTGTCATCATACAATGATGTCAAAATACATATGGCTACAAAATCACCTGAAGGTGTCTACATCATCATACAAACATGGTAGAAAAAATGATACATAGGGAGCCCTCTAAGGCTATGATGAACTCCCTCCCTCGAAGCCAGCTGGCCTCGATGGAGTCTGAGCCCTAGATGTCCCCACCCCAGGATCATCTCTCATGCCCCTCTATCTGGTGGTGGTGGAGGACCCATGACCCCACCACTAGATGCATGTCTCCTATCTCTCCCTCAAGTGGTCATCATAGTCCGCGATGATCTCCAGAAGCTCCTAGCTCACTGATCTAGTGGCACAACTCCATAATACAGGGCTCTCCAGTAGGCTATCTCCTAGCTTGCCCATAGAACATAGGTATATCCTACCCCTATATCCTTTGCTACCTGCCTACCTTCCCTCAGTGTTGTCTCAACCTCTGTGTAGCGCCGAATAGCCCGATCTCTCTCTCTCTCAATGTCCCTCAGTTGTCTCCCGAGCCTAGCCCCATCTCGCTCCAGATTCTAGATCTCATCTGCCTATCCTTGGCAGATCTCCCTCAAGGAAAGTAGCTCATCCTCCTCCTCTCCTCCCACCTCCCTCTGTCCCTGTGGCTGCTTCTGTGGCTGTCCCTGTCCCTGTACCTATCTGGGAACCTGTGCTGTTGGCACCTATAAAGGCAATCAACCTCTACCCCTAACTACATGAGCCTGCCTCTCCTCTCCTTCATCTCTCCTCTACGTCACTCTCCTCTCATCTATTTCCCCTCGCCTTCACCATCAGCCTCTGCCTCCACCATCCCCACTATCATCTCCACCATCCCCACCATCACCCTCTATCGGCTCCCCTGGATCCATGAGCCGTGGAAATGAATGCTCTGCCCAATATGCACTGTACTCCGCATCCATCCCTACATCATCCACATCTTCCCAAATATCCCAAGACATGGGAACCATCTCCAACATCTGTGCCAATGCCTGATCATAAGACAATAATAGACCTAAATGAGCCCGATCTCTCACTATCCGTGCATATATCCTTGAACCCTGTGGCATCCGTTGTATCTTGCCAAACTGCCTGGATACTCTATCTATCAACTGTCGCTCAATAACATATGGTGTCCTCCCTATCAGATACCTACTCCTAAACACATGGGAGCTTCATTGGGTCATCCTCCCACTCCTCACAATCTCGATAAGGCCTCCATACCACACTATCTACCTCATTGATCACTCGACGCCAATACTCTAGCCTCCTAATCTGTGGCTGGGAAGTAATCATATCATACAAATGTACATAACTGCGCCCATGTCCCCTACCTCTAAAGTGCATCACTCGTGTAACCGAAAGATGCTCATATGCCCATACCTACAACAATGTCACTTTGCATCCTAATCCTGTTGATCCATGATATACAAACTAATGCAGCTCATAGTATAGATGTGCCACCAGACACGGACCCCATGCAAACCTAGTGTGCCCAGTCACCACTGTCTCCAGATTCCTCCCCCGTCGCATAGCCAACCCTCGTGTCGCCCAATCCGGACAGAGGAACCCATTGATAACTCCTTCCAGCACCACCGGTAGAGCCAATCTTGTACCTGTCATAGTGTCCCAAGCCACATGTCCTACCCTCATCTCTAGTCCTAGATCCTGGAACACTCATCTCAGTGCATCCCTATCTCCCTCTTAGTCGTAAGGATCCATCGTTCAGTATCCTCAGTATCTTGTACACATCCTCTAAGGTGACTATCATCTCACGCATCAGCAAATGAAAAGTGCATGTCTTCGAGTGCCATCTCTTAGCTAATACAGTCAACAACCCCATGTTCGCCTGAAACTCGGGCATATACATAATTTATCGCAAGCCCATGGCCTCAACTGCTTCTCTATCCTCAAACGTCAGCTCTACTCATAACCCCTTAGTCGAAGGGAATCTCTCTCGTGACTCCAACATAGCTAGGTCCTCCTGCAGTCAAGCAAATCAACTGTGTCAATCCTAGTAGTACTCCCTGTTCATCACAAAGTGCTGGTCTTTTATCCTGGTGCTTATATCTATCATATGGAACTCTATCCTAGTAGTACTCCCTGTTCATCACAAAGTGCTGCTTTTATCTTATCTTTTAAGGAACCTACTTGAGTGTATCCTCTTGAGTAGCTTATCCAATTGACAACGTATGTTCTATCACATAATTGTCAATTTCAGCCTAATCCAATTGGCAACATATGCTCTATCACATAATTGTCAATTTCTATGGTACTCCCTATTCATCAAAAAGTGCCTCGCTCTATCCTATCCTAGGGCATTTTCTTGAGTGTATCCTCTTGAGTATCTTTTCCGATTGGCAATGTATGTTCCATCATAGAATTGTCAATCCTAGCCCTATCTGTTATCCTAGTCTTCCCTAGAGGACCTGTTTGAGTGTATCCTCTCAACAACTTATCCAATAGACAACGTAGGTTTATCTAAGAACTGCCGATTTGACCTTGAAGACATAAATGCACATTCATGACACAAACACGCTTACATACTTCACAGACATTTCTGCATTTCACAGACATGCCTGGATCACACAAACGTGCTTTTGTTCTGCACAAACATGCCTGCCCTACATAAACATGCCCGCATTTTGCAAACACGCTTGCATTTGACATAGACGCCTTTGAAACCAAAGACACGTTTCAACTTGACACAGATGTGCCTAACCTACTCAGACGTTCCTGACACCAACATAGATGCGCCTTCATGTCTTTTTTCCTGCTTGATAGGTTTCTACGACATACCTAAAATGCATTTATTGACCTACCTAACATGCATTTTTGACAACAATTAATGTAACAAAGTACAAGGAGGTTTTGTGGTACTCATCGGTTCTCCTGCATCTACTGGCCTATGATATCAACAAACACAATCGAGTCTATGCATCAATGCTATCGCCGCTAACTGCTCTCTACTCTCTCTGCACTCTGATCTCTTAGGTGTGTGGATGACAATGAGGATGTTTTCCCTCGTAGTCTATCTTATAGACTACCCTAGCCCTTGTCTCCCATTTCAGTCTTCTTTATCTCGTGTCTTTGTCACTCTATCCTATCTTGTTAGTCCTTTCTAACCTTTCTTTCTTATCAAGAGATTGTCTGCGATCTTTTCAGATATTTTCATCCAATCTCTTGAGGGGGCATATCATTCCCATCTTGGGGCAACTTTGTATCAGTTCATCTTATCTTCTTTGAAACAACACGACAAGTTGCATTGTCTCAAAGAGGGTCAAAATGTAGACACCTAAAATTGTCTAGTCTAATTAAATAAATATTTTTTATTTATTTAATTATTTAAGCCTAAGTCATCTATTAATTAAATAAATATTTATTTATTTAATTAATTCATTTATCCTCTTCTAAGCCTTTCCTCATTTAAATAAATATATTTATTTATTTAAATTATTATTTTTCCTAAATTAAATAAATACTTTTATTTATTTAATTGATCCCACTTTTTCTATTAATTAAATGAATCTTTATTTATTTAATTAATTCATTAACCTTTTCTACCCATGACACATGTCATTCATCTCTTAACTCCTACACTAGCTACCCTCTCATCATTTTATTATTTATTCTACCTACCCTTTAATCCTAGCCGACCATCTATATTTTACACCTCTTAATCTTATCCCTCCATTTCCTACAATGTCTTGTATATAAGGAGATGCTTCCTTCATTATCAACCCTCAACTACGCATTCAAACTTTCATATGCAATCAAGCCTACTTGCAACCACATTTATGTTCTTTGTTGAGCTCTTGTGCACATAAAATCTGAGAGCAAATATATCAAGCAAGATCAATGGAGTTACGAAGAATGGAGATTCAAACACTAGTGGACATGTGATGGTATAATCTTTGTGATATTGTTGATTTACATTGTCTTAGGTAATCTTCATATGTTATGGTGTATCTTTGTTGTTGTTAGGCTAGGGTTTTGTGGTTGAATTCATTTAGTCTTTCAATGTTGTTGTTTTCATTTTTACCATAAACACAAATATTTGCATCATGTTGTGTTCCTTACTAAGACATTTATGAAATATTTAGATGAATCCTTTTAATTTTTTGTTATGTAATAAAACAATGATTCATTCCCACAACCTTCTATAACCCTTAACCAAATTAGAGTTATAGGAAAAAAGAGAGAAGTGGAGGAAGGGATAAGGGGATTGAGAGAGAGAGAGAGAGGCAAAGGGAGGGGGAAGGGGAGGGAGAGAGGGAAAGAGAGAAAGAGAGATATAGGGAGAGACTTGGGAGGGAAATAAGAAAAGAAAGAGGGAGAGAGGGAGAGAGGGAAGGAGAGAGACTTGAGAGAGAAAGAGAAAGGAAGGAGAGGGAGAGAATGGACAAAATGGGATGAAGGCATCTAAGAGAGAGAGATAGAGAGAGAGAGAGAGAGAGAGAGAGAGAGAGAGAGAGAGAGAGGGGATGAAGAGAGAGAAAGAGAGAGGGAGAGACTTGAGAGAGAAAGACTTGAGAGGGAAAGAGAGAAAGAGAGATATAGGGAGAAAATTGAGAGGGAAAGAAGAAAAGAAAGAGGGAGAGAGGGAGAGAGGGAAGGAGAGAGACTTGAGAGAGAAAGAGAGTTATAGACAAAGAGAGAGAGAGAGAACCAAGAGAGTTTCTTTAGAGAGAAAGAATAGATTTAAAAGTGAGAAGAGAATACAAAGAAAGAGTTATCAGTTCTACTCACATACGACTCATTGGAATGAATTTGATCAAAAATATATATGCATTCCCATAATAATTACCACTTTATGTTGGCCTAGATTATATTCATAATATCTACAAGTCATCCACAAGCTAGTTTCTCAATCACAATGTCTAGTCAACTAGATCCTAAAGCCCACACGTTACTCCAAGAGTGGGGACATGAACTGCATGTCACTCAACCCACACTCTACTTACTCCAATGAACATCCACACACTTTGTCTAGCTATTGCATAGCGCAATACTCTAGTGCATTTATTTGGAACAAACTATGAACTAGTCATATAGTGAGCATAATGTCAACCTTAACTTTCTTTATCTCCTCTAAAATTTGAATAGATTTGTCTTTGTGTTTAGCATACTTATTTTTCAAACTAAAAGCCTCAAAATAACATAGTGGTAGGACGTGGTACAAAATATTGCATCAATATTCTAATAGGTTGTAAGCAATAGACCTTAGAAAAAAATCATAAATAATTTTGGATTTTGTCAACAATTGAAACATATTAGTGAAATAGTACAAAAGATATATTCAACATAGCTTGGCAATGTTCATTCGGATCACAAATTCTCTAATTACATATAGAAATGTTTAATATCCCATAGGTCAATTTCAATTTTTTAAATGTATAATATCCCATATCTTGGAAATGTTTACTTATAATTACATATATAAATGTAAAATATCCCATAGGTCAATTTCAATTTCATACTAAAATACTTCAAATTACTATGCAAAGAAAAAGACTTCAAAATACTTCATTCCCGCAAAGCAAAGCAGAAGACTTCATTCACGCGTGTAGGATCTCATTCAGGAAGAGTAGATTCATAGGAAGAGCAACCAAAGGAAGTGCGACCAAAGTAGTGAACTATTTGAAAAAAGGAGCTCGATCAAGAAAAGGAGATTCACAGGATGAGAGATGGTGGTGAATGAAGAACCTGGCCAGAACTCGTTGAGCAAGGGATAGTTTGAATCAAAATGCATTGCGTTGAACCCCGAGGTGGCTATAGCTTTGATTGGGTGGCCTAATTCTAATGCTAATGGGTGAGATGGTGAAGATAGGCTAATGATTTTACAGGTGAGCCATCACTTAGCTTCATTGTTTGTGCATCTCAAACATAATCAAATTTTCATAGCTATTGTTTCCTAGGTATCCCATAGATGTGTTTTTAGGATACCGAGAAACACACGACATGGAGGCTATTGTTTGGGTTGGCACTGCTAGTTTTAAGAGATTGGTTCTGATCATAGTTTTTGTCCGATTGGAAGAAAATTTAAATTGACCTTAAATCGATCACCCCATTACATCAATTGAGAAGAAGGAAAAGTAGGGTTATTGTCACATACGAGGGTAAACGACATAGGAAACTTGGTTACAATATTATCTTCGAAAAATCTAATGACCATGTATGTGATACAAATTTTACAAGTTATAGCTTCTATCCAATGTGTGTAGTATTTAATTGTCATCAATAAAAAATTGTGACCTACAAAAGAGTTTGGGTTAATGACACTAATGAAATATAATGCCCATTAGGCGAATGGTCTTCACCAAATAGTTGTATAAGTTTGAGATCAAACATCAGCTAAGTCTATGAAGTAGCTAAGATCAAAATTTATCAAAATGAGATCCATTTAACCATTTGTCAGTTAACTTTTTATCGTAACTATTTATAAAGCTAGTAACAAATCTAACTAGTAACAAAGCTTTCATCGTAACTATTTATAAGGCTAGTAACAAATCTAACCAAGACTAATCAATCTCTTAACATTAGATTAATTGTGTCGATATGTTCAACATATGCTTGTTCTTTGTGTGTGACACATTCGATGACTAGTTTCTTTATCATTTATTCTTGGGCATATAGTTCATTAGTGATTTTGGAAACCTGCAGCGCCAAATCTTTGATCTTTGATACTCTGCGCTCTAAATTTCCACCCAATTCAGCCTTGAATTGCTCCATTGTCAATAGCTCGTCGTCACTCATTAGATTCAGAAGATCTTTTGCATTCTCAAACTTATCCACATCACTTTTCAACAATTTATAGTAATGATCATGAGTAGCAATCATCTCCTCAGCCTTTGGCCTTGTTTTATCACACAACGTCTCCTTCAATGTCATATGGTTATCCAAGCTTGTGAAAGTTCCTTTGTATGCAAACCATAATGGAGTAGCCTGAGTGTTCATTGCATCAATCATGTGCTTGATTATCCCTATTATGAATGCATTTACAACAAAATCTTTCTTCTCATTTGCCTCGTTCATTTTCTTCTCAAACTTTTCTACTTTGTATTTCCAATATATGGCATCCTGAGCTACAATCACGATCCTCTTCTCTTCCTCATAATCAATAAGACCGTTCTAGTATTGTAGTACTTTGATCCTTTTGCAATTGAGTGGCTATCTCTTTCCACTTTTGTCTTTCTTCAACCTCTGCATGATATGCATCCTTGTAGTGAAGCATTTCTCTTGTTACAAAATCCACTTGATCTACATTTAGTCTAACCACATTTAAATTTAACATTGCAATCTCCATGGGATTGGTCATCCCCACCCGTTGAATAGTCAATTTGGCAAATAGCTCATTTGGATCAATCAGAAGGGGCCTTATGTCTCGAGGGTACACAACCCATTGTAGTAATGCCTTTTGCCCTGGATCATATCTAGATCTAGTATACACAGTATCAATATTTTCAGGCAATTTGAAGTTCTCTTTACCAACTGATTTGGCACATGTGTCAAACATTAATGCACCCTTCATATTCCAACCAGGATATATGATCATGCCAGCATCTTTTAGCATTTGTCTCCCTTTGGCTGGAGTTATTGTCTTCATTTCCTCATCAATGGACTCTTGAATCTTATTTAAAGCTTCTTCACTAATGTCTTCTCTTCCTTCAATCCTCAACTGCTTTGCTTTATGCTGATATATAAATGTCTTAAATTTAGGGGTTTGGATGAATTGCTCATCCGAAACAAAGTTGTCACAATCATCAATTCTCTCATCTAAAATTGCATATTCTGGGGGCTCAACAAGAATTTCATTTTCTCCCTCTCCCTCAGTAGCCTTTGTTGGAACCTCACCGTGCCTCTCATGGGCCCCTGGAATCTGGTGACAAATGATCAAGAGGAACCTCTGTCCTTGGTTCAGATGGCTTGTGCAGAAGAGCTTTTCTAGGGATTCCTTCAAGGATTTCCTGTCTTAGATCCATAAGTTTCTTTGCTTTACCCAGTGGTTCTGTGATATCTTCAAGATCATGTTTGATCATATCCCTAACAAGCTTCCAATTGTATGCACTCATCACTTTATTATATAGCTCCATCTTCTGTGATGCCTTCTTCCTTTCCAAATTTCTAATGAAATCTTCTTTTAACAGAGGGACATGCTCATAACCCTTGAGCCCTTGTAGATTTTTGGCCTTTTGAATATAGCCTTTAGGGTCAAATTGGACCCTTGCATTAGCAAGTGACAATGAAAATTATTTCATCTTCTTACCAATAAGTTCATAACTTTTTGTATTCTTTACAACAAAATCTCCAAAAGATAAATAACCTGGTAGGAAGGATTGCTTGCCTCTTGATCTCAGATGCAAATGGATAGACTCATGCATCTGCCTAATAATCTCCAAGTAAGCAATTTTGTCTGGGATTGTTTTAGGAAGTACATTGGGGGCTCCTTCAAATCCATAGACCCTAATTTGAGTATGGGTCTCAAATGAATGCCAATCTCCCCAATTGTGATCAATTTCCAACTTTGGATTGAAGTCTTTAGGTATCAAAAACTTCTTGATTTCAAGAGAAATTGAAAAATCTTCATCATATCCTGACAAACCCATTAGTGGTTTCACAAATTGATCTTCAAAGCAATAATATTGACAATTGGCATAATGTTGATCTCATATTCAAAGTCATAACTGCACCGACTTCTTCATTCCTTTCTTATTATACATATATCCGGGTAAATCATCTCCCCATAAGATGTTTCCTCTCCAACAAAAAATAGCATATGCATCAACAATGAATAATGTGTGAATGCAATTTGATTGGGATCCCCTTTTATCTTTTGAAGGTCGTGATTCATCTGATCAACAATGAAGGAAGCATAATCGAATCCCCCAAGGATTGTGCATCAATAGCAAGGACCATTAGTGCAATGTCCATGAGTGCGGGTGCCTCAACTTCGAGGACCAGTCCTATGGAGTAATAAGTATATTTAATGTGTGGTCTAAATTGGTTCACATCAAAGGGAGCTTGATCAGTATCCTTAAATGTCTTAGGTTTCTTTCCCTTTTCCCTCTTTCTGTGGAAAGGCAATCTCCACTCCTTGTATACGCTCTCAAGAGATGTGTACTCCTATTTTAGCTTCCTAAGGTCAATGGTTGTCTCATATCCCCACTCCAAACCAAACACCGCTCAATGACATCTTTCTAATTGGCAACAAGGGCTCACCAAACCTATCATATATTATTTTTGTGTTAACATCATACTTCTCAGTTAAAGCTCTCATCAATTTAGGGCTAGTAAAGATGTTTGGGACCACTAACCTTCCTATATTTAGATTCTATGGATTGCATACAGGCTCAGGATTGTCTTTCCTCTTAAAATGGAACATCAACAAGTCATATCCCCGCAGGGTGTAACATTTTTAAAATAATCTTCAACTTCCGACAACCATAACTTTTAAACTATTAAGAATTTGAAGATGATGTAAATTAGTGATTTGTAGCATTTTGTTGTAGATTCTAAATATGTTTTTTTCAAATTTTTTTGAAGATTTTTAAATTTTTTTTTCCATCTCCTTCAAAAACTAGTTTTTTACAACAAACTACATTTTTAAAGAGTGACATGCCTCCCGAAACGCATAGCTTTTTTTCTATAAATGACAAAAACACAATTCTTTTGAATTTTAGTTTGTAACATCAATATACAGGGCTTGTCGTTGGTTTGATCGTGATATGTTGAATATTTTTCATTTTAGTAAGTTTTGAAGTCCAACTAGTTATAATTCAGACATAGGTTTAAGTTTGAACACATAACTTTTTCTATATATATCAAAATTCAGTTGTTGTGGCATAGATATTTTTCAGAATTTTTTTGAATTTTATAAAATTAAAAATACAAGAACATAATAAATTCACAATGTAATAAAATTATACTCATTGGAAAGCTTTCTCCAAGTACTACCATCTTATATTTTTGGGGTTATCAAGATTCTTTCATTTGTGCCTTGAACCAGAGGTCCGAAGGCAAAAAATTCTCAGAACTCTAAAAAATTTGGGGAGAGATCACTAAAAAGGGGGTTCTAACGAACAACAGTTCAAGCGAAGGGGGGTTCGAGTGAACCATAATGGGTTCGATCGAACCCCCCTTCGCTCGAACCCCCTGGGCAAAATAATGATGCGTACTTTCATGTAACGAATGGGTTCAAACAAACCCGACCTTTTGTAATTGTCGGCATTCATTCGAACCCTGGCCGACCCAAAACAATTTTTTTTACATTTTGTACAGTCATAAATATACATAATTTTTTTCATTTTTTAACACACAAATGATTAAAATAATTCACATTTCTGGATGAAAGAATACATTTGAAAGTTATTTTGAGGGAAATAATTTTAAGATATTTGAAGGTTATTTTAAAAGCATGGGGAACAAGAAGAGAAGGCAAAATAGGACTTCAAAGAATTATTCTCCTGAAACGGAACAAAGATATCGAGAACAAAGAAGGCAAAGATATCATGATGCAAGTATGTATTTTTATTTTTATTTCTATTTAATTTTATATGTATTACGTACCAAAAATTGTGTTTATTTGTTAGTATTAGTTAAATATTTTTTATCTAATATTTTTATGAAAATTATTTTAAATAATATTAATTAAATTAAATTACTTTAATTTATATAATAATTTTATCTTAATTAATTCTAAATGATGTTATTTTTATTAAATTAATTGGAAATAGTAGGATTAAAAATAATCTCATTTTAATAAAAATAATTATGTTTTAATTTGAAATAATATGTGTATTTGCAAATTTCAAATTCCATTAACTTGTTTGTTGTGTAATTGACATTTTCTCTCCCCCCTTAAGTCCATTTATAATAGATCATGGTTTTAATTTAAAATTTAGATTTTTAGGACCCCTCTCTTTCCCATTTATTATTTATAATTTATAATCTAATTTAGATAGTCCATAAATATATAATTCAATTTAGATTTTGAAACCATGTGTCTTTATAGTTTAGCAAACACTTCAGTTGGTGTTCTAAAACTAACAAACTTGTCTTTTGTGTCTTCAGCAATAGGCTCTTTTTGTTTTATCCTTAGAAAGGGGCCTACCTACCGAGTATCCCTTAAGGCTCGATGAGAGGGAATGACCCAAAGTGGTAACAAGCTAAAGCCAAGCTCTCCCAAGCCACTATAAATAAATGTGTTTGTGATTAAAGTTGCAAGCAACGGATGTTACATGCTGCTATACCGACGTTATGACTCCCCATAAACCCTATAGAGAACAACCTCTATAGGCTAGGAGGCCTTCCATTTAACGGAGTGTAAGGTGTTGCTGATTATAGCCACCCAAACGGATGCCCTTACTAGACACATGTTGTGTTAGAAGCCAAAAACCTTCTAGTTATTGATGTAGGAGGTCGTACCTTTGAAGTGGCTCACATTCTTACGATTCTTAGTAGAGATACAAAGTTTTCCACGAGGATTTTTCATGGGGACTGGTGCTTGGCTACCCCGGAGAAGTGAGTGTCATGGAGGGGAGCCAATGGGGTCAAGCACCTAAGTATCCGCTCTGAATTGCGTAGCTCGAGGTAACCCCCCAAGTGAGATTCAACAACTATTGTCTCGTCCATCCCTAGGATTTGTGCTTGCATGATCAAAACAATCAAACACTTTCAAACAAACAAACATTGTGTCTTCTTTGTTTTCAAGTGGATGCAAAAATATTTCACATTATACTTGAGTCCCCTTAAAACCTATATTATGTGATACTAGGACCTATTATGTGATATTAAGCCCTATTATATGCGATAATACCTATATTAAATATGACATAATAGAACCTATTATGATATAATAGGTCTTATTGTGATTTAATAACATGACCATGTATGCAAAAACATTTCACATTATATACTTGAATTTGGGCCTTAAGACTTATATTTATGAGATATTAAGGCCTATTATGTACATGTGATAAATTAATGACCTATTATCGCATAATTTAGGTCCTAATATCACATACATAATAGGTCCTAATCTTTGCATAATATAGGTCTTAAGGGGAATCAAGTATGATGTGATATGTTTTTGCATACATGGTCATGTATTAAGTCATAATAGGTTCTAACTTAAATCATATTTAAGACCTACTTAATTGCATGTGATAGGTCCTTTAATATCACATAATATATCTGTCTTAAGGGGAGTCAAGTATATTAATGTGAAATGTTTTTGCATGCGTGGTCATATTAAGTAATAATAAGACCTATTATGTGATATTAGGACCTATTATGTGATTATAGGTCTTAAATAATAATAGGTTCTATTTATATGACTAGACGTATGCAAAAATATTTCACATTATACTCAAGAGTCCCCTTAAGACCTATATTATGTGGATATTAGGACCTATTACATGTGATATTAGGAGGTCTATTATACAATAATAGGTCTTAAATATGACATAATAGTCCACCTGTTATGACATAATATTTAGGTCTTACTAAATGACTTGAAAATTTGGTTTCAAATTAAACTTGGAATTTCATTGCATTAAAAATATTCTTTGTCATCTTAAATTATGTGCCAAACGGGCTCGAGAAGAAGAGAGTTATCAAGTGGGAGTCGAGGAAAATGAACCTCTTGAAGAACACAATATAGTTGATGAACATAGGGAGGAGCTTTCCCAAGTTGAACCAATGGAGGTTGAAGGAGAGGGGTCAGGCTCCTTACCTCCTACCACCGGTATGGATGAGTATATTGTGGATCTAGCTAAACAGGTGAAGATAAATATTTCTTATAAAAAATTAGATCATTTACTTGAAATGGATGTGGATGAGTTGAAACATCTCAGTGAAGAACCTAGACATACTAAAAGGAGGTCAATGAATAAAAGTGCAAAAGAAATAATGTCGCATTTCAACAATCTTGTTACTACACTAGAGAAAGTTCACTCGTTATCAATTGTACTTACTCGTAAAGACTTAATAGATCCACTGAAATTGTTGGGTATAGATACAACAAGTCAAAAGAGGAAAAATTCTCAGCTACAAAAATCTATTGTTGATAATGTTAAGAAAGGTTTGGTGAACATTGGTAAAAAATATCGAACAATAGATAAGACCATTTCAAGAAGAGTGATGTTGACATCTTTAGTAAATGAAAGATTGCCTCAAAAAAGACAAAACTCTTCACTGTCATCTGAGTTTGGTTTTAGTAGAAGGACAATATCAAAATATGTGAAAAGGAGAAAGAGTTTGGATGATACTACCTCATAAGGGAATTGGGAAATTATGTGTAGAGATCCTCGTTCTGATAGAATTTAAGATGTTGTTAGGAACTTCGTGACAAGTTTTTGGAATGATAATACTCGTCCTTCATCAAACAGTAGAGATGTTATCAAGCAAAGGATTGGCCCTGATCGTTATGATCTCCATGTAAAACATTGGTTAGATACAACAAAACATGAATTGTATGTGTTGTTTACTAAAACAAACCCTCATATAAAGATTGGACAAAGCATGTTTGAATGGTTAAGGCCATATTATGTGAAGGTAAACAAAGTCTTCAAAACTTCTTGTTGTTGTTATCACATCGAATTTGATCTGTACTATCAGGTGTTTCGAAAGATTAGAGAAGATAGTGATGGTTATGAAAAAACTCCTCCTAAACGAACAAGTCAATTAATAGCATCCATCTTATGTGATAAATCAGATGATAATGCAACCAGTCAAATAAATTGCATAAAAGGAATTTGTGGAACATGCGAGGAGTTGGCTAAATTGCCTTTGAGAGATGAAGATACTGACATGAGGAAGATGGTAAATTGAAAGAGTTACAAGTACAAAAAAAATTGAAACAAAATTTGGAAAGGAATCTACAAGGTTAGATTATGTAGAAGAGGAAATACCTATTGGAAAATTTATGGAAAATTTTCCTAAGTTGATAAAACCATACATATGCCATGTTTTTTTGCCAAGTGGCAATAAGTACAATTTAAAACATTAAGAGACACTTTCTCGCATGGAATTATTCTATCCGTAGTGGACTTCGCAAAAAATGACTCTTTTGCACATCAAAAAGAGATTCAATCAGAGTATTAATTTTCAAAGCAAATCACTATTATGGTGCATGTGTGTTATCGACATGCACAAACGGATTTGGATGGTGTTGATAGTACATTTGAAAATCATGTCATTAAGAGAGAGTACCACTTCTATATTGATAAGGAACATGACACACTTTTTGTACAACATTGCTTTAAGAAGTTTTTTGAATATTTGAAAGAGAGAGGCATAACAATAGTTAGACATTTTGTTTGGTCTAATGGATGTGTGACACAATTCAAATCTTCAAGGCCCTTTAATGCACTATGTAGATATCATCGAAATGACAAAATACCACATGTTTGGAGTTTTTTTTAGAGTGGTCATGGAAAGGGTAAACATGATGGTGCATGAGCTTGTATCAAACGTGCTCTAAGAAAGCATCAAATAAATTATACAGAAGATCGTATAGATGATGCACATGATGTTGAATGGTGTAAGAAATACTTTATGCAACCTAATTATCCTAGTGAATCATCATCGAAAACATACAGACCCATTCCATATAGAGTATTTTGGGAGATAACTGGTACGTGTTCTCTTTTAGTGTTTTATTTAAATATTTTTTTAATTTTTAAAAATGTTCCTAGTTCAAATGTTTTAATTTAACAACTTGATCTACATGTATGTTCGTGTACACATGTACATTTTGTAGATGTGGATAGAAGATCAATGCATGGATGCAAGAGCGTGGAGAGGATAATATCTTTGCATTGTATCATGAGTACAGATAATCGCCCATGGACATCATACACTAGGGATTATTCATGTTTTTGTTCTCATTGCATTTTGGAAAACTATGTTGATTGCAAGAACCAAGAGCTTGCATATGTTAGTGAATGGAAATTGGTGCCACTAGATGTTTCTGACACATACGAGGATTCAAATGAGGACGAAACCTTTGAAGATATTCCTTTGATTTCTGGTGATTATGACCATATTTCGGGATCGATTAAAAAAGGTATATGATGTACACATATATTTAAATTATATATATTTATTTCCTTTAAAAATGTTGCGTACATGTAAATAAATTATATGTTTAAATCAAGTACATACATTTTAAATTTATTTAACTTGTTTCAAATTGCAGGAGATATTTTTTGTAGTCATAGCAGAAGATGGAAATATAGAAGGTGTTAGTTATTATTTATTGTGTTTTATAGAAGAGAGAAAGAAGTTAACAAAATTTGAAATGAGCGATGGAATGTCCTTCCCCACAGGTTTGAACTGATTTGAACATTTAAATTATTTTAAATAAATTTATTTTAAACATGCACATCTGCACATGTTTTAATTTTTATATGTACACAACTCGCTTACGTGCAAATTTTTAATTTCTCATTTCTTATATACATGTACATGCAGGCTCAGTTGTAGTGCAAGGGACATATTTCAAACAAGTTAAAATTGTTCAACATGGGATTCATTTTACTGAATACCAAATTGACAACAAGGTATATCAGTATAGCCACTTGGTCATTGTTGGTGAATATCATGAGAAAATATTAAGTGTTATTGAAGAGCGGTCTGAACCACTTGATGTGGTATGAACTATTTAGTAAACCAAAGAACATTTGTTTCAACCCATGAATTGAATTAATACTTGATTAATTAGAACTTAACTTGTTTTGAATCTTGGATAAATTATTAAATACATTAAAGTGTTTGAATTTAATATATATATATATATATATATATATATATATATATATATATATATATATATATATATATATATATATATATATATATATATATATATATATATATATATATATATATATATATATATATATATATTAGGCTTGTGTGGACCATATATTGTTTAGTTAAATATGAAATTTTCAATTATATTAAATTAGGATGTATGAAGTTAATGTACATTTAAATAATACTTACGTGCACATATTTAAAGTAAATTGGGACATGTGGATGAGTTGAAAATGTGTTAAGGCCCGATGTATGCACTTGATTAGGATGTATAGTCTATCTAATTCTAAATGCATACATATGTGCATGTATGTAAAGTAAATTGGGACATGTGGATGAGTTGAAAATGTGTTAAGGCTCGATGTATGCACTTGATTAGGATGTATAGTCTACCTAATTATAAATGCATGTGTGCATATGTAATTTGTAAGTTGTTAAAATAATTTAGCATGTATGTAAAGTAAATTAGGACATGTATTTATTTAATTAAAAATGCACATGTGTAAATTTAATTAAAAATACACGTGTAAATTTGATTAAAAATGCATATTAAATTAGGATGTATGTGTAAATTTGATATTAAATTGGGACACGTGTGTAGTAATTGAAGAGCGGTCTAAACCACTTGATGTGGTGTGAACTATTTAGTACACCTAGAAGTACATGGTGTGAGCTATTTAGTACACCTATAATTTAAATTATTGAATATGTTCATTAACTTGAGTTTGTTCATTTGATATGAACAAGTGCGATTTTTATATTGTTCATGGCTTGCACGGTGGAGTGGATATATTGTTCACAAATTCATTTAAATTCAATTCATATCTACATATACATGTTACATGTAGTAAAATTTAAAATTTAAAATTTAAAAAAACATATCAATCTTTTTTTTAATCTATCTACATGTACACAAATTCAATCACAAATATATAAAAATTTGAAAGTTTTAGAGAACTCTTGAAAACATTTTTTAAATTGAACATTTACACCAATTCAATCTAGATGATCTTATATAATATAATTTAAAAGAATAATCAAACATGCACATACATATACACATGTGATCTAATAAGTTACATATAATCAAACACATCATTTACTTAAATATATATTTAAAGTATATATATCAAATGTGCAAATGATCAAACACAAACTATATATATCTATATATAAAGTGTGTAAGTAATCTAACATGTGCATGATCATATATAATCTGAATGCAAATGATGTGATATATAATCAAAGATCAAATGTACAAACTATACATATAAAGTATAATCTAACCATACATGCACATGATATATATAATCCAGGATCAAACACAAACTGTATAAAGTATAATCTAGAAACTTCATGCATGCATGAATATATAATATGAAAGTCTAAAATGTACATATATAAAAAGATAAACAAATGAACTATAAAGTCCAGCAAATCAACATGCATCATGTCGGCCACGAACAAAGAGACCATATGAGGGAGAGTCCTGGTGAGAGTCTGGATGTCCAACCTACCCACCCCATGTGCATTCATAGGGATTCTAGTTCTGTGGAGGTATATTATCTGCTTACCACCCTGCTTCACTCCTACCACCCACCCCCTGGCGAATAGTAGGTGTTCATCTCCCGGCATTGATGGGGCTAACATTGATAGATCCTATAGATTGGTAGATAGGGGCATAGTTGGTTGGCGCCCCCCTTTCTAAATAAAGCACTTGCTCACTTGAATAGGGGCCATTCCTTCATCCATCCGACCATCCAATATACCCCTGCAAAAGTAGAATTTATTTAAATATTAAATATAGATCTCTACACATATACTTATGTGCATATTTTTAAATATAATCAAATCCGACTAGTTAAATTTAAATTAAAATATAAATTGTAACACACATACATACATGTACATATATACAAAAAACCATAACTAACTTGTCCACTAACAACCTGTGTAGCATCAAAAGAATCTCTCCTATGCACACGTTCAGAGCTCAAGCTAGGAGTGACATGAGCTAACTGTTATACATATACATATATACATGTATTTAAGGATTAGTCCAGGATCAATTTAAATGATACAAGTTAACTTCTATTATTTATTAAATGATCTATATAGATTTATCGTACATTACAACATATACATCCTGTAAAAATTTAAACGCACATGTACGTATCTGTGTATTAGGAGTAGGTTGTTTAGTTTGATCATGTCCTGCGATCATATCAACCATGTCACTTGTGCCTACATATCTATCTCTAATTGTATGTATGACTGAGGAGTGTAAGGGGCTAACTAGATGACTAGGCATCGTGGATGAAGTGTCTGACTATAGTAGCATATCCATAAACCCAGTATGGCTCAAACCTCGCAGTTGCTCCTCAAATGAATCCAAGCCCTCATCTGTGATATGGACTTGATCAGCTCATATCTCCTCCTCTGTAGCAACAAAGTGATTTGTAGGTGGGTTAGTGCCCAGAGCATGCATAGAGTGATGAGAATGTTGTGACTTCCTTGGGGATGCGTTGATGTAGTGGTAGCATGCATGTCTCTTAGAATCTCCTCTCTAACAGTAGCCAATGGTATCCCAAGTCGAGATGAAATAAAATGGTAAGAATGTAGCAGGTCCTCGGCTAAATACTGTGACATCTGTACATGTCTACCACCTCCTACTATAGTCGCTACCTCATCTGGGGAGGGGATACCAATAGTAATATACTGAACATTTGAATTTGAAGCCACCTCGTGACTAGAAGATGCATGATCTATGGATGATCTTGAACATGGTCGGCTCATCATATGTTTGCCCACCTTGTCAGATGATATGGTGGTTGTTATTGATGCAATATGTCCAATCTTATCAATTGCTTCTCTCTGAGAAGAAATCACAACGTGATCCGCTATGGGGGCGAGGGCTCTAGGACTACTGCTGGAAATCTCTCGCCAACAAGGTCCCTATGTCTAGGTGGAGCTCTATCATGCCTACGATATGCATCTCTGTCAGCAATCCTACCCCTCCCCTATCCATAATATGCTAGAATATCAAGGTAGTTTGGTTTCATCTGACAATGAACCTCAGCAAATACCTGTTGTGCAAAGTATAACAATATTTGGTCATTATTTGGATAATGCCATGGGCAGCTAAAAAGTGTGGGTAAATCAATGATGCAAGGATCGATACATCTCATGACCTAATATCCTCTCACCTTACTCTTCTCCTGATACTGTGGAAAACATCTCTCCTTTATGGTCTCCTTTGAGACCACCCTCACCACATCAGCAAAAGAATCATGACCCCTCACCTCACTCCTCAACTGTCTATAAATATCAGCTATAACCTCAGGTGAAAATGAGGTGTGACTAACTAAGTGGTCCCTCAATGTCTGCAAACTATCAAAAATGGATTTGCATGTACTCTTATACACACCATCAGTTTGTAGGTCATCTAATATGACCCTCAACCTCTGTAGCTCACGATCACTGTAGTGGAAAATGGTAGCAATATCGGGAAATGGGGGATCCTAGTGTGGAGGATCTATATCATCATGTGGCTCTTGATCAGGAGCTTGTGCAAGTGGATCCTGATCAGGAGCCTATGCAGGTGGATCGTGATCAGGAGCCTGTGTAGGTGGATCCTGATCATGCACATGATCATGGACTGGATCTTGGGACGCCATCTATCTAGGTAGGTCATAAAGTTAAAATAAATACGTAAGCACACACACATGAAGTGCATTCAATTTAAAACATTAAAAATTAAAATTAGTTAAATTCTAGAGAGAGAGAGAGATCGTTAATCTTGAGCTCATTAAAAATTAAAATGTATACATGTGAAGTTCTCACATAATTCATATATATATATATATATATATATATATGAAGTTCTCACATAATTCAAAATTTTAAATAAATAATTTTAAAGCTCGAGCGAGAGGGATCATTATTTAAAAATATATAAATTTATCTATATATAGAGATCGCATACATGTACATTTTAAATTATTAAAACATTAATTCAAGAGAGAGGGAGGGAGATCATTTTCATGACAAAGAGATAGATAACATTAATTTCAGAGAGAGAGAGAGAGAGAGATCATTAAAGATATATACATCATGTACTAAATTAAAACACATGCCAGCTGAGCAAATTAAGGGAAGAGAGATTTTATAAGGGGTCATATGCAGTTCTAAGGGATCACACATGTGTTATAACACATGCATGACCTCTTAGGACCACATATTATTGGCCCCTTAGGACACTAATGTATGTGATCTTAAGGTACCGATATGTCATACACACTAGGATTTTATAAGGGGTCATATGCAGTTCTAAGGGGTCACGCATGTGTTAGAACACACACGTGACCTCTTAGGACCACATATGACCCTATAAGGGGTCACACATGTGTTAGAACACATGTGTGACCCCTTAGGACATTGTACATGTGATCTTAAGGGATCATATGTCGTAGACACTAGGATTTTACAAGGGGTCATATGTGGTCCTAAGGGGTCACACATGTACAGTGTTAGAACACACATGCATGACCCCTTATGACCACATATGACCCCTTCTAGGACACTATGTGATCCTAAGGGGTACTTGTTGTATACAATAGGATGTTATAAGGGGTCATATGTGGTCCTAACGGGTCACACATGTGTTAACACATGTGTGACCCCTTAGGACCACATATGACCCCTTAGGACACTATGTGATGGACTAAGGGGTATGTCATTCACACTAGGATTTAATAAGGGGTCATATGAAGTTCTAAGGGGTCACACATGTGTTAGAGCACATGCATGACCCCTTAGGACCACATATGACCCCTTAGGGTCCACTATGTGATCCTCTATGGTCCTAAGGGGACATATAGTGTCGTCAGGGGCATATGTGGTCTTAAGGGGTTATGTTGTGTGTGTAATAGGATGTGAAAAGGGGTCGTGTAGAGGATTTATTTTGTCTAATTTGTTTAAATTTGCTATCTAAGTTTTATAATGTTTTTTTAAATTTAAATTTATTAATTTTTCTAATGTTTTAATTTATTATATTTAGTTTTGTAACATTTTTCTAATTTTTAATTTTGCTAATGTTTTTCTTAACGTTTTTCTAAGTTTTAATTTACTACCTTAGTTTTCTAAGTTTTTCATAACATTTTTTTTAAAAGTTGAAAAAAATACATATACAGTTATTTAATTTTAAAAACAAATTGACGTTAAATCAAAACATTAAATTTTCAAACGTTTTTCTAAAATGCTGAAAAATAATTAATTTACAATTATTTAATTTAAAAAATAAATTAAAAAACAAATTATTTATTAATTTTTAAATAAATTTAATTAAAAAAAACATTATTAAACAAAAAAAAGGTTATTTTGTGCACCTGAAATAATGTAGGTCAAAAGTTGAAAGGTGAGAAGCATTGGCTGGTGCTGACAGAGCATAGTGACGTGGTGCTGACGTCGGGTTTTCTCTAACCCCCTCTGGACACATAGAACTCCAAACTTGAAAATGACAGTTAAACTGTCATTTTCGGTTTTTATAGAAATTTTAAAAAAAAAAATTTAAAAATGGGTTCGATTGAACCCACAAACCCACCCGGCGTTCGATCGAACCCATGTCTGATGGTGGGCTCGATTGAACCCTACGAGGGGGTTTTCTCGAACACCCCTAGTTCATTTAAACCAACCCCAAAAAAATTTCCCCACCTTCGCCAATTTTCTTCGTTGGCAAAAGTGGGAACCATTATTGTGGGATTGCCCCTCAATTCTGTCTAGACATCCCCTAGATGCTCATGATTATCTTCAAACCCCTCTTCCTCAGATTTTACTTTTCCAGATTTTAAACTAGAGGTAGGGCATTGGTCTAACAAGTCTTAATTTAATGCCCCACCCTCTTTCTTTTTCCTTTTTCTCTTAGTAATCTCACTGGAGTCTGCAGGTGGAGGATTTTTTGGTTTTCTACCCCTAGAAGGCCTAGTAGTCGAAGATGATTCTATACTGTGCAAATATCAAGTAAAAGAATTGTTAGCAACTCACTTGATTGAGGCTTGTAGAACAATTCTGGCTTCGGCTTTGAATTCTCCTTGTGCTTTATCTTTCTCCAAGATGTTGAACTTTATGTCTCTACAAATTCTGCATGAGCTTTTCTCCCTCTGCAACATCTTCTTCTCTATGTTTTGAATTTCAATGCAGAAATGACTGATGTGCTCATGGCAGTAAATTTCACCAACTTGAGTTCCTTAATGATACACCAACTTTGATGAGTGCTACTCGTGTGAACATTAATCCTCAATAGTTATTGAAATTGTTTTAAATGTCATATCATCTTCTTTTCTATGACTTCCACCTTGTCGATGACCTTTGATATGCCTTCATCGAAATCCTAATTCTTATCGAAATGGGTTCTCTATTTCTGGTTATTGATAATATTTTTTCTTCTATGAAACTTCATTACATTTTATCAAAACCCTAAGTCTCATCAAAACCATGGCTTTAAATTTTGTTAGCACTCTGTCTCTTCGATGAGAGCGTCCACTTCAATGATGTGTATTTGATCATCTTCACCAGTGGATTTCTTATCAAGGAAAGGCCCTTGATGATATCTATGACTTCGATAATTTAATTTTCCTTTTTATTTCTCCGTTGTTTTCATCGCCATCATTGATGTTATTTCGATGAAGATTGTTCCTTCGATGACATTTTTTTCCATTTCATCGAATCTCTTTATGCTATCGAAGTCATATTATGGAGTACTCCCTTCGATGATTTTTAGCCCAGTGATCACTTATTATTGAGTTTCATCGAGATTGTATTCTCTTCAAGGTCATTTTAGTGGGGACCACATCTTGCAAGGTTCTTTGTCGATGAACCTTTCCCCTTCGGTAACATTCCTTTGAGTTTTATCACAGCTTAGTCTTTTATCGAAGTTAAAAATAGAAGCTACTTAATGCTCTTCGATGATGATTTGCCCCTCGACATCGTATATCGGAGTTCATCGATGCTTTATGTTAGGCCACCCTTGAAGAAAATTTATCTTCTATGATATGTATTATGCCGATGAAGATTTAAATACTTTTATCAAAGGTGCTTATCTCATCGAAACATGCTGACCTTGATGATTTCTATGACCTCGATGATGTTTGATCCCGGATATTAGATATCTTAACTTTGATCGAAGACAAACAATATGAAGTCATATGGGTGGATATTAAAGGCTTATTCATGTTTAACTTAGGGGCTCTATTAATTTTTATAAGGTGAAAATCAATGCTTGGCCATTAGCTTTAATATTGATTTCAGTTTAATTTATGGGGATTCAAATTTTGAAAAGTTGAAGTCCCAACACATCTAAACGAGTCAGTCATGGATGTATATGAATTATCATTATGTTTTCCTAGTTTTCAAGTGTTTGGAAGGTATATTAGTAAGTTTCATTAATTTCATGCCATGTTAGAGAATTTGTGATCCAAATGAACATTTCCAAGCTTTTTTGAATATATCTTTTGCACTATTTCACTAATATAAGCAATGTATGAAAAATATGGTAGCATAGACAAGGCAGTGAATTGTCAGAAAAAATGCCTTAAATAAATGTGGTCTCATGGTGATGGAATACCATGACAATCAAATTACTATGAATTGTCATGGCATTCGATCACCATGAGACCACATTTCTTTGAGGCATTTTTTCAAACAGTTTGTTGCCTTGTCTATGCTATTGCTTACTACTATGCTTTGATAGATTTTTTCCAAGCATCCATAGCTTGCTCAAAAGCACCTATTTTAGGCTTTTACCATTAGCAGAAAGGTAGTGAACCGTTTGATAAAATGCTTAAGAAGAACATTTATTTAGTTGTATGTACATTTTTCTAATCAGTAAATAAGTTACTTTTACCTACCCCTAATTGTGTATTGTATAGTGTCATGAAATGATTGATTTTTTACAGTCCTGAAGAATACTCTTTACCATTCATTTTAGTATTTGTATAAACTATGATGATTGCATATTGTAACAAGAAATAAATCTATTCATGCTGTCTACTATGTAATCTTTAGCATATGTATCATGTGACTTATGTAAATCTGATTATGATTGACCCTCATATAAGATGTAAGCTAACATATGATAAATGAATTACGTATGCAGGACCCAAAACCCCTTTGGCAAGGATCTTGCACAGTCTACATAAAGGCAAGGTGAGGATTCTTCTCATGGATCAAAAGGTATAAGTCAATACACCCTATAGAAACCCTTCATTATTTGCTTGTTTTCTCTTTACACCCATTTGGAGTGGGTTAATAATAAGCCAGGTTTTAGCAACTATATTTTGTCAGACCTTTGCTTTTTTTCTCACCTAAACCACCTTGACATCAACATGGTATAACTCATTCCACTTTCTCGACCCTCCTATATGCTTTAAGTGAACAAGAAGACTATTTTTCTGAGTTTTTGAAACTCCAAAATTACTAGGAAAACAAACTAGCTCAGTTTTTGAAACCTCTACATTAGCAACAACTCTATTACAATTATCAGCACTTGAGGCCTGATTTGGGCTTATTCAAATTTCATTCTCAACCTCAACTTTAGGGGAGACTTCTTCATCAACATTACCCTCAATGATGAATTTGGGGAAAAATCATGAACCATTTGTATCAATCCATGCAATAGACCTTTGACAACCCACCCTCAAATCTATTCGCAACATTTGCAAAAAATCAACAAGATATGGTGAACCATATATTACAACTTCTTGTAGTCTCTCTCCATGGAATCCTAAAATTTATTTCCTCTCACATTAAAATCATCCCTCTACCAACTATCTCTCTCATTTGATGGAGTGCAGGTACCACCAAATAGGTATTTGTTAGATGTGTCTTTCTCGAGCGAGGGAAATTCAGGAAGAGAAGAGGAAAGCGAGACATGGAGTAGGTCTAAAAGAGGAAGATCAACTAGAGGTCAAAAGATTAGAAGAAAATTCCATAAACGTATGGAATTTTTTCTTGCTAAAGGGGGGTCATATTATTATGATGATGAGAGAATAGGCGACATCGAGGTGCCCATGAGGTACAAACATCTATAGAAACAATGGGTACCCAAGGAACTTCCTCCAATAAACATTGTTTTTTGTGTTAACGAGAGGATATATTGCATATCACCATTGTCATTACATGGTTTGGGCCTATTTTTCATGGATGTCATAAAGGTATATTACAACAAAGTTGTTGAATTGATGGAGTATGTCAGACCTTGTTACATTTACAAAGATTGGATGTAGGTGGTTTGATATACACAAAGTATGCGTAGGTATGCACTGTCAACAAATTATATACAGCTAAAAGATAATGATCAAAGTAAAAGAGTGGCTATGTACATTGATGAAAGGCCAAAAGCAATAGGGAATATTGTAGGGTTTATAAATGGTACACGACCTGGGTCAACTAATAGGCAACCCAATTGCATATTCGAGGCACGCGAGGTAAACCGTGTATTCGTATGTGCGATAAAATCAATAAGTGCAAGGGAAGAGCTGATAATCGATTACAATTTGAATCTCATAGATATAAACAAAGTTACTACCATGGGGGTGGTACATACTATATACCATTTAAACCAACCTCCAATTAATGACTCCAATATACCATTTTATTATTATGTTTTTTCGTAA
Organism: Cryptomeria japonica; assembly: GCF_030272615.1. NCBI lineage: Eukaryota > Viridiplantae > Streptophyta > Pinopsida > Cupressales > Cupressaceae > Cryptomeria > Cryptomeria japonica. The sequence goes on along the minus strand of NC_081413.1, from coordinate 296,929,961 downwards.
GTCTATTGGTTTCATTTCGCTAATGTTTTTTATATTTAATTTTTGTCACAATGCGACATTGATCGTAAGGGGGAGGATCCGACCCATAGAATAGATCAGGATGCATCTCTGGGAACTTCTACCCAACAGGTAAACCTCATTGTAATTGTACAAATTAGATACAAGTAAAATGTAATATTATTATATTCTTTTCTTTATGGTTTTGGATTAATTTTGATACTATTACTAATATTCTTGTCACAATTGGATGTTCGGAGAAAGACACCTACAATACCTAACAACATCGATACAAAGGTGGGCTCACTATTATGCAATGATGACATCACATATTCCACAAACCCTGCTGAAATGATAAGAAAGGCACAAATTTTTTTTAATAAAGAAATCCTTAAATTGTTATTCATAGTCCCTCAAACTGATGAGGTAAAAGAGGGTGAAAAAATTTACTGAAAGATTACAAAACTTACAAGTAAGCTATCATGAAATCTTTAATTATAACATAAGTTCATTCATGGTTTATATTTTATACTCTTTAATGTCATGAACTAAAATATGTACGTGTTCTTTTTATAGGATTTTTTGCCTCCTTGTGATGTTGTTGGCCATGATCAGGGTACTTTAGGAAGTTCAGGTGTTGTCCATGTTCTTGTGCATACACCACCTCATATTTTTGCATGTTCCTGTCCTTCCGTTAATGTGTTATTGCTCATATATTTAATGCATTGTATATTTAATGTATTATTTAAGGTATTTAAGGTGTTGTCCATGTTCTTGTGCATACACCACCTCATATGACCCCATCATCCACACCTATATTGTTGGATGCAATGTCGGCAACATGCAGCATGCAAGCATCAAGTAGTGCATTGACCTCTAGATGCACCGAGCACAGGGAAGAGGGTGCAGTAGGACATGTACCTGGGGATGCATAGGCCACTAGTAGTGATATTTTAGCAACATTTCTTGGATCTTCCCGTATTAGTAGTACGAGAATGTTGTTGGTCACATTTATGGTGATCAATGATTTCGTTCCCATAAAGATAGAGAAGGTTCCAGGTACTTTAAAATTATTATTATATATAGTCCAATTGTAAATTACTTATTGATCACTCTTTTTGGACTAATGATCCCATAACTTTTTTGCATACAATGATGTTTTTATATAAATCTAAATTAAATTACATTGGAACTCTTCGGGCCCACCATACGTACATGGTGGAATGCCCAAAATCAACAATTAAAAGATGAACTCATAAACTGTCTAGTTGTGTTGTTCGGAAATGACACATTCAACAAAACCAAGGTCCTTCAAAAAGTTGGCACATATCTAAAGTATGTGAGGGACCAATATAGGACACATTTAGAGAAGAACAGAAAGTATGAGTGTCCCCCCATGATTTGAGAGAGGGAATGAAAGGACCTGGTTTCAGATGGAAAGGAGAAAGCTGAAAAGAGAAAAGGAAATACACCATCAGGTACAGGAAGGTATGTGATACTATAAACAATGTAATTATGTACTCATTACTCTTTATTTTTACATAATCTAACATATTTCAAAATTTTCATAGTCTACCCGACACATCGAAGGAAACAAAGGCAAGACTAGAAAAACACGGGCAACACAAACTTGGATCTGGTGGTTACATGAAATTTGTTGCACAAATTGTAAGTATCAGTAAATGAAATATCACATCGAAATAATAAATTGCAAACATTTTTTTTTAATCACACAATAGAAGCAAAATTCATGATATTATGCAAAAATGCAGGGCTCTAAATTCAATAGAGTGCCCACAAAAGATGACATGAAGATTGTCTTCCAGTAAGGCTATGGAGCCATGGTTGAATGCCTAAGAGTCTTGAGTGGGAAAACACAAGCTTCCAGTGCATCCGTCATGCAAGTAAATGACCTAAATGAAGATTATTTAAAATTGAATAATTGAGCAATAATCTATTCGATATTAATTTCCACCATAAAGTGACTATATTGGTTTTAAATAAGCAAGCAATGATAAAAATGCACATGACATTGGAATGCAGCCTGCTGAGGGTGGAGCACAACCTGCACATGATGAAGGTCATGGTGTGCATCTTGGTACTAGAGATATTCATGTGCTATACAATTTTTTTAATGTAATTATTAATACAATTAAACATCTTTAATTGCAATTGGTGTAGTAATTAATGTAACATTTTCTGATTTTACTTTAGAGAATGTAGAGCATGATGAACAAGTTGAGCATGATTAGGCTAGACAACATCAGGAACCTGATGTGCCCCCATTAGGTAAAGAGGACCATTGTTATTATTTTAAACGAATTTAATTGCAATTGGTGTATTGATTAATGTTGAACATGTTGAGGATGAGGCTAGGCGACATGATCAGGAAGATGATGTGGCCCCATTAGGTAAAGAGCACACCTCTAATGTTCTTTTAATTAATGAAATACTTGTAACAATAATAATAAAAACTTATCAATTTAACCCATTTCTTTGTTATTGTAGCAGACCCCCCTTTGCATAGGCGTCCACGTCATGAGTACAGAACTAGGTATACATTAAGATCATGAGTAGAGGGCACAACAATTTAAGAGGGAAAAAATGATGAAGAAAATGATGCTCCACTTAGTCTTTATAGCTTTCAAAAAAAATAAAAAATGATTCAATCATATTATGTGTTAATGAATGTTGTGTTAATGAATGTTATGTGTTAATGAATGTTACGTGTTAATGAATGTTATGCGATAATGAATGAATGTTTTATTTTATTAATGGATGAAAGAATGAATGAATGTTATATGTTAGTGGGGAATTTAGAGTGATGTTAGGGGGGGGGGAATGAGCTTCCACCTCATGTGGTTGGCCCTATTAAGTAAAGAATATTAAACTATTCTTGAAACAAAGAGAAGCTCAATAAGGTAACACATTTTTCAATATTTCATTATGCTCCACTCTTAATCTTATTGAATAATATGTATCAAATCTTAATTGCAAGGTCCAACAGAGCCAACATGAACAACAACACAACAAGTTACTTAGTGGAGACCATCATAGGTAAGCTCCTTGATTAAGATTTTTTATTTTTGTTTCAGTTTTTTGTCTATGTATTAGCTTGTTGATTATCAAGCTTAATTCAACATGTAATCAATTTTAAACTTTGATACAAATTGCATCAAATAGCAAATGTATTGGCTAGCATTCACCAATTATGTATCCTTCATCCTAATGCTGAGTATAATCTTCATATACCATTCATCCTTCCATCAAGTATCGACACCCTTATCTCTTCTTATACATCATATTGTGTGAGATATTCTTCTACCCTAGATTCAATTTTTTTTATAATCTCTTCCTTAACATTAACTTTTGAAACATTAGTCTTTTCAAGAATTATTTGTTATATCAATGGTCTAGGATTTTTTGCTTAGTGGTATCCTTTTCTGGTATCCTTTGGGGTGGTTGGTCTTCTTTTCTTCTTTAGGAGATTCAATAAGCATTTGTTTGGAACCTTTTCTTAATCTCTTATGGGCCACTGGAATGTCTTCAAGTGCTTCCTTAGTTCTTCTTTGGCCTTAGAGGACCTTGTCCTTTGATGGATTAAAGGAGTTGTAGTAGTAATAGTAACAAGTTTCTCCTTTCTAAGATTCTCCTTGCTAAAAGAGAAAATGATTCATGCTCTCATCATTGTCTTTATTAATGCATCAACTCTTGGAATGATCCTTTTGGGTTTGATTGAGACCATGGAGGCTTTGAGGCCTTTTCTTACTATCCTATGTCTAAGCTAATGTATCTTGGACTATGCATATATTGTTTCATAATGATATGATCTCCTTGTTCACTATCTTTGGACTTGCTTCATAACTGTGTAGAGATTATTTGTGACCTTTGCGTTGGTTGAAGTCCTTTTGAGAATTTTTGCTATCCCTAGCTAGTTTCTTTTCTCACTAACTCAATAGGTGAAACTTCTTCTTTGACTCCTCAACCTACTCACTAGGCTTAAATAGCCCAAACTCACTCAAGCCTTCACAATCCCTTATCAAACCACTCACATACATTGTTTCACTCATAACCAAACTGTCACAACCCTCCTTTATCACCTTTTGATTTAAAATACAAACTCTATTATATTTCTTTTGAATAAACTATTGAATGAATATTATAAAGGAATAAAAATAATAAATCTCACACACATGGAAAATAAACTTTTAAAAAAAAATTGTTTATTTAAATTTCCTCACCCAAATTATGGCACATGTTGTAGGAGGAATAAGAAGCTTCTAGAGGCTTCTCCACCACCTTGCATGTAACTCCTCCCACTAAGTCTAATCAATTTGCATGAAGGCCAAATTGGGAGAGAATCTCTATTTTTTTAATTAAAAAAATTAGGTAGTAGAATTTGGAGTTTTTCCTTATAAAAGATGTACAAGTTTTCAAAAAGGGAGTTGGTTATTCCATAAGAAATTCTTCAAGTAAATTTTTCTTTTGTAGTCAATTTTCATTTTTTTTTCAGCTAAGATTTTTGCTTGGGAGGACTTCTCTTCAAGTTTGGAGGATCAAGGGAGATTCATAGAGGATTCCACACCATTTTCAAGCACCCAGGTTCTTTCAAATTTAGTTTTTCATGCACCTTATTCTTGCTGCAATTTAGATTAGATTAATTTGTTAAGAAATTAGATCCAGTAGTTTCAAATTTTTGATAAGGAGTAGATTAATTGTTCCAGAAATTACAATTATTTGTTTCAAATTTCGATGAGAATTAAATCCATTTATTTTCAGATTCTTGATAAGAATTAGATCCATTAGATCCATTGTTTAAGAAGTTAGATCCATATATTTCAAATTTTTTTAGGAATTAGATTAAATCGTTAAAAAAAAATAAAATCTTATTAAGTTTTAGATTGATTCTTGTTGAAGAACTAAATTAGAACCATCTTTATTCATCTCTCTGGTTATTGTTTATCTGAATCTCATCCTTTAAAGAGATTTCGCTATGATTATTTCCTCTGTGTCTGGTTTGAGATTTCACTGCGATTATTCTAAATTTCTATCCCTGTAATATTTAAATCTGCATGTTTAATTCTTTCTATCTCTGTAATATTTAAATCTGTGAAATAATTCTCTGTGAAGAAGCAAAATATAAATTTATCTCTGTAAGTTTTAGATTGAAAAAATTTTTAAAAAAAAGAAAAAAAAAAAAGACTTTATGAGCTTGCATTTACCAGCATAATTCATTTACCTTCATGGCTGGAAATAATTATTGTATCTAGATTGTCTATCTCTGAGAACAAAAGTTTATCTCTGTAGATTTTATGAGGTTACCCTTCCCAGCATAATTATCTATCTTTCATCTTCCTGAATTGTTTATCTGTAACTTCCTGGATTATTCACCCTGTGAATGAATCCTTATTGTTTTACTTCAGTATTCTTTTTATCCTTTTAACAAAAATCTACTTCTGTGCCTATTTAAATTAATTATAAAAAAAAAAATAATAATAATAAAAATTTAGAATATATATATATATATACACATATATATATACATGTGTATATATATATATACACATATATATATAATGAATAATCAAATGATAATGTATTAATAGCGTACCGCATTTACGTTGCACGTTTTCCGAATAATGAGATTTCGCAGGGCGACGGTTTTGAAAACCACGGGGTTAATGGTACCCCCCACTACCCTGCGGTCACTGTAAGTGGCTGCAGGGGAGTGGAGGGGACCACGTGGCCCCCTCATTCCCTACGGGCCTGCGCATGTAGGACCGCAGGGGATGATGGGACCCGTGGTCCCCACCTTCCCCTAAATGCTACACTTAAAAGCAATTCTTTGCTAAGGAATAAATTCGATAAACTTTTTAATAATCATTTTTTTTTTTTAATTTAAAAATTTAAATTATTTTTTTAAAGATATATATATATATCGTTTAAGTTAAAATTAAGTTAATTTTTTTTTTTTCAATTGTTTAGTTAAATTTATTTTTCTTAAAATTAGCAAAAGGTTTGAATTCAAAGTATTGTTTCGATTCCTTTAGGGAATTATTGGATTATTTGATCCATGATTATGAAAACAAGTAAGTCTTATTATTATTTTAATTTGACCCAAAAAAAAATTTCAAAAATTATAAGCTAATCACTCATGGGAAAGTTGTAACCTTATAATTAATTAGTCTTGCGATAAGAGAAAACATTTCTGCATTTTGTATGTAAATGACGTTACTTTTGCATTGCATCATTATTATTTCGTATTCCTTATTTTCATGCAATTACTCATAAGTTCACAATTATCATTACCACGCCAATACATGTATTAATTCATTTAATTGTAGAACAATGATATTTCTCTTTTTCAAATAGTAATTAAAGTTTAAATTGTGTACATCCATTTCATAATTATATTTTCAAGCATGATGTTAGTTTAGAAAACTAAACAAAGGAAGTTGGAAAACCAAAACTAGCAGCGTTCGGTATATACGGTGCCTCTGGGTCACGCTTACGGGTAATGCCATCGTGTTGAACTACTTCACTTAACGCCTAATAAAGCTGCATTAACGACGTTTGTGGCATCGTCCCTATAAATCGTCGGGGAGTAATAAGGGACATTTGGAAGTTAAAATCCAAGGGGCGGGTAATCCCCCTTGGATCGATAATTTAATAAGATAACTTTTAAATGATTTTCACATCCATTGAGATAAACCATAGTAAACCCCTTTTAGGGATGGTCAAGTTAAATGCTCTCATGAAATTGATTTCTTTTTTTGAAGGGATATTGGTGATTTGCAATTGGGTGACGCTCATGATAAGTATTAGGATCTAGTTATTTTCTTTTTTAGGCCACAAGCAATAGGCCATCTTGAGCCTTCGCTTAAGTGCTACCATCGTGGGTAGCAACTGCAGAGAAACTATCTGGGACACTGACCCTAGAAAGGGTTGCGTACCCACGAATCAGTTTACATCAAACCATAGAATAGAAAATAGAACTACATACTTTACGCCTTGATCCTGTGCCGAAGCGGGTATGTAGGCAGTCTTGGGACGGAGTTGTCCCTCATACTCAGGCGTTCGTGGGTGGGGTCTAGGCTTGGTTGAGTAAGAATCCTAATTGAAAGACAAGATAATTAAATTGAAAAGAAAATTCAATGCATACTCGGAAGGAATCCCGTATGGATTCACTTGACTTCCCAAGGCTTTAAGCCAAATTCCGAGGTGGAATTCAAGCTTGTATTATTTTAATTACTCCTAAGGACGGAGACCTCAGTGCACTCTTGTTAGAAGAGTGTAGTACTTAGTGAGTGGCTTAGGACCCGAATGGTCCTGATGAGTCTAAGTCTCTGGCCAGAGCATCTCCTATCCCGTTTGGATGGATGCCTACCCCGTATGGGTAGATGCCTATCCCGTATTGGATAGATGGAATCTCCCGTATGGACAATTGCCTAACCCGTATGGTTAGAAGCTCATCCCGGATGGATGAATGCCTAATCCTAAATGGATGGATTCCTAGAGTATGCAATTGAATAAAATATAATGACTTCATTAAACAAAACAAAAAAAACAAAAAAAAAAGAATACTCAATTTTGTTGATTCAGTTATGGTGGGTTATTACACAAACTTATTGAACTCTTAACCATGCTCCTCAACTCTAAGACAATTATCAACACCATCTTGGCTACTCAACTAGGGTTGTCCAACTAGGATCTCATTCCTTCTCTTGTAGTAACTCATAACATGTAAAAACTCTTCCTCAAACCATGTGAATCAAGAGAGAAACTATCAAAACTCTCCTTTAAGGTGCTCAATGACCCATACAACTTGCACTTTGATAGGTTTGAGGCATCCTCTCAACTACTCCCATCAATGGAGTATCCAAAGGTTGCAACTCAGGTGTTCATCCAGACATCCACCTCTCCTACTGCCACAAACTCACAACTTCCTTGCCTCACCTAGGAGTCACATTATCCTCACCCTAGTCTCTTGGAAACCACAACCAAGTTCTCTCCTAACCCATTCCAACACCTTCTCTACAATTAGGTGGATCCACACCTACAACCAAACACAACACAAACCACAAAATAACTTTTCCAACCTAGACCTTTTGCTGGGCTCAATAAGGTAACACATTTTTCAATATTTCATTATGTTTCACTATTAATCTTATTGAATAATTGTGTTGATTCTTAATTGCAAGGTCCAACAGAGCCAACACGAACAACAACACCACAAGTTGCTTCGACCGGCTTCAAAAAGCTAGAGTTACAGATTCCCATGAACATCAAACCTTAAAGGAAAAGATGAGAGAAAAGATGAGTACACTAATGAGCCTATACTATGAAGCATTGGATGTGTTCTTATCTTTGGGGCATCCAATGCTTCATAGTATAGACTTGTTAGTCTATCCATATTTTCTTTCTTCATGTCTTTGGGGCATCTGATGCTTCAATTCTCGATCTTTTAGACTAAGAGCATTACTTGACATCATCAGATCGGTTGAGAACTTCATTATTTTGTCTTCAACATAATTGTGAGAACAAGGTATCTGTGAGCAGTGTGGCTATATTTAAAGCCAGGTAATTTGACTAAATTAAGTTTATATTCTTGTATTTTTTTTGGTTAAATTTTTCATTTTCTACCACATAAGATAACACACACATAATTGTTGATAAATGTTGCTTATAGATTAGGCGAGGAATAATTCAAGTATGCTTACCCTTCAAAGACTCATTGATGGCTGACTTTGACAATAGTTTACATGGAAATAACTCACCATTGCTATTTCATTTTGTTACCAGGGACTAAATCCATTGATGTTCATATTTGCTTTAAGATGGATCAATAAAACCTATGTGGGAAGGTCTAAATCTATATATTTTTCAAGTTTTCTTTCTCTCTTTAATTTTCTTGAAGCTTTGCAGATGGATTGCATTTTTCTTTAGAATAGTAGCATCTTGTCAATGCAATCATTAGCATTTGTCACTATCAAATACATATGAATATTTTGAGCTTAGTCAAGCTAAGGACTTAAATAAGACAAAAACATAACCCCTCATATCTAAGGCTTCCCATAAACAGTCAAAAATTTTACATTTCAAGATTTTAGAGCATCTTGTACATAAAAATTTAAATCATTGAACAAATAATTTTGCAATTAAAAAATTACCCAAAATTACATAACAGTAACTTGGTTGCTCCGAGTCTTCCTTTGACAATGTCTCTCTAATCTAAACCCTCTCATTACTATCGCTTCTTGGTGAGTGATTGAACTCAAGGGTTTTTTGACTGTATTCTTGGAATTTCTTTCACCCTATCTTCTATCACCTCTTGATACTCAAAAACCCTTATCTGTATTTGATAATAAAAACCTCATTGCACTGACATTTCGACAACACTGACATTTTCCAAAGTTAAGTTTAAGTTTCAACAACCTTCTATAACCCTTAACCAAATTAGAGTAACTTAACCATCTATTAGCCAAGTAAAATTATCCAAAGTTAAGTTTAAGTTTGTACTGATATGTAATGCAAATAATATGGATATAGAGAGTTTGTTTGAACAATCAATCTCGAAACGTAACTCTAAACCTTGTAAAGAAAGGGATCGATAGAGATAGAGGTCGACGGGGAGAAAGGGACAAAGAGACAAAGTGTGTGAGGGAGAGAAAGGATAGAATGGGATAGAGACACTTGAGAGAAAGAAAGAGGCAAAGAGAAGGAGAGATAGAGAGAGAGGGCGAGAGAGAGAGAGAAAGAGAGAGAGAGAGAGAGAGAGAGAGAGAGAGAGAATGGATAAATGGGATAGATAAACCTGAGAGAAATAGGCAAAGAGAGGGAGAGATAGAGATAGATAGAGAGAGAGAGAGAGAGAGAGAGAGAGAGAAACTAACTTTTCATCGAAATTTCGACGAACACCCCCAAAATGCCCTGATGAGATTGCTGAACTTTCTACAAAAAATTTCGTCAGAGGCATAGAATTATCATCTGATCATAGTAGTAGTCCATCAGAATTATGATGGTTGATGTCAAAATTTGCCACACGTACAACATGGTTTCAATGGGAATGTTGTATTTGCAACGGAAAACTACCATGGTTTCCATCAGAGTTTCGACAAAAATTATTGCATGGTGTTGTGCGAGATAAAATTAGTTTCCAACGAAATATTCATTGGATGTTCAAAAAAATATCCTGTGTTGGATGCTCCAATGAAATTTCAGTGATGAAAACCTCGCTGCCATTTCATCGAACCTATGACACAAAATCATCATAATTCTGATGATTTTTCGTCAGAAAATGTGTTTAAATGTGTTAGTGCTCAGATACGACTGCAACCACCACCACAGATAGGATCATAGCTACAGCCTCGGCCATAGGTTCACCCACAGATGTCAACATAGGGACAACCACAACGACAAGCAAAAGGACAAACATCTCAGCTGCAAGGACAGGTTGCCAAAGCTACCACACAATGGGACTCAGCTATTGAGATGTGGTCAAGCAAAGAGTCTTGTTTAGACCTTATAGTACAACAAGTAGCAGGCCAGGGGTTGGGTGCGGATACCCTAAGAGAGCTAGTGTATCAGATGGGGAGGGTTGATCACTATAGGACCTTATATTTTTAGGTAGTTCCCTCAAATAGGCGATCACCATCATATGCTCGGATTTCTAGGCACAGTGGGTCTCAGCGGGATACAAAGAGCCAAGGGGTGACAAGTCCGAGGAGGGATCATGGTGGGGATGGTGCAGGTGCAGGTCCTTCTAGTACAGTTGTGAAACTGTCAAATTCTGGTGAGAGCCATTCATAGATTTTTGCCCCTTTGTGATGTATTGACTAGGACTCCCCATTTTTGTATTTTTGTATTGACATCATTTTTGTATACACATGCATGATTTACCTTGATTATTGCCACCTTGTTGTATTGATATCACTGTACATGGACATTGATTTTTTTTTATGATATGATATGTAATGGTGATTCAATGTATGCATTCTATATGTTGCTGCTATTTGATATGCTTATGATTGATGCAGTACTTTCACGAGGTGCATTTTAATTTTGTTCTACATGCTATGGATGTCTACATGATTTTATATGCAAGGATGCTCATGATGCCTATGTGCTATGTGATTTCTATGCAATGTGATCTATATGTTTTAAAGGTGATATATGATGGACATGTTTATATGATGAGTTATGATTATTCATGCTTATGTGTATGTATGATGTTGGATGATGCAATATGGATCCATATGTGATGTTCTATGATGCTATTTTTACAATTATATGGATGTATGCTATGTTCTTATGCTTCTATGATGTGATGACATGTATGTGATGCATGCTTATATGTGCAGATGCAATGATCTTTGTGTCTTCTTCATGATAATGTACTTAAAATGCTTATCGATGCAAATGCTATTGTATGAAATGATATGGGTAGATGCAACCTGAATGTGATAAAATGAATGATAATGATTTTAATGAACATACAATATGAATAAATGATAGGAATGAATCTAAGATGACATGGGTTTAATTGATAATGCACGGATAATTACATGATGAACTAATGATATGAAATTAGTTAATTACATGATATACAAATGCCTAATGAATATGAAATGGATCAAAGATATGTCTAAATAATATGGATTTGGATCTAAATGATATGAAAATGAATTTAAATGATATGAATTGAAAATGAATCTAAATGATATGATAATTAAAATTAATTTAAATGATATGATAATGAAAATGAATCTAAATGATATGATAATGAAAATGAATCTAAGTGATATGACACTTGATGAAGGGTATGATTGTTTTTGACCAATTTATGATGTACTCAATTAGAGTTAGAATATTTTGACATGGGAAAGTCCATAGATGCAATCTAATAATGCCATACAACCTAAATGAAGTGAAAACTAATAATGGCATCTTTAGAATCTTTTGATTGTGCTTATTGTCATCATTGAGCTTTTAAAATGTTGCAAGATAATACAAACACCAATGGTAAATTAAACCATGATGACTTGAGTACATCTTGCATGGATTTTGATATTGCAAGCTTTACAAGAATCTAGGTATAAGGACTGAGATGACTTGAGTAGCGCGTACGTAAAAATGGGCAAGCGTTAATTCTATTCTTAAGTGAATTCGAAATGTCTTCCTTGATCTTGTTGTCGACCATATCCTTAGAGAAATCCAAAAATTACTAGAAATCAACTCACAGACAACAAACAAAGCAGATCTCCATCCTTTCTTCTCTTAGTCAAATGACATCCTTGAGTTTCTAGGAGATGTGACGACATAAATCAAAATACAATTGATTGAACAAGTGTGCTAAGAGATCACCACTTTAGAAAGGTTTATCCAGAGATTATCTATCCAATTTGGTTTGTTTTGGTTTTAACCGTTTTAGTTTTGTGTTTGTTGATGTGTGATTTGATTTGATGTTCATCGTCTTATATTTTGATTTATGCACGGATTTTGATGTTTGGCTTTTTTTGTTGCTTGGTTGTTTTGACGAGCTCAAAGTAGGACATTGGAAGATCGGGATTTTTCCCCTAGTCACGAAACATACTGATTATTATGGATACATGCACTGATCACCAAGCCATGGTTGACATTGGGCATAAAGTTGTTCAGACAATCGAGGACAATGACTACGCTAAGTGTATCCGAAGATTGTACTTTTCTATAAAGCTCTTTCTTGCGAACAAATTGTTGATGGCTTATGGTGGCTAGATGAAATTGATGCTATGGTGATGTGAATGCAGGTGAGTGTAGATGCTTTGATAGATGGAGAGATTGATCTAAGACAAGTATCTCTTGTTGCCAGGTTTTCACCATAATGACGATTGTTTTGCCTTTTTTCCCCCTTTTTATTTTTTTTGCTCTTTTTATTTTTCTTCTTGGAAATTTTTATGCATAAAACCTCTTGAGATGTTGGGTATTGATAGGCTATTCGAGCATGTCTCCTTATATGGTGGAAAATTGATATATGCCCCCAATCTGTAAGCAACTGCTACTATGAAGGGGCCCAACCAATTTTCTTCAAATTTCCCTTTCTTGACCCAATCTTGTTGGTTGTGAGGGTTCTCTCGTAGGATGAGATCACCCAATTCAAATTCTCTATGTTTGACTTTGCGGTTGTAGTTATTGAACATTCTTTGTTGGTAGACCCTGAGATGATCTAATTCTTGTTGTTGGTGCTCATCTAGCAGCTCTAGTTCTTGCAGTCTAGATAACTTGTATCATTTGTCTAATACCAACCCCTTTAGTGATATCCTAAGAGAAGGAAATTCAACCTTAGTAGGTAGTACCACTTCTAACCCATAGACAAGGGAGTATGGAGTTTCTCTTGTTGGTGTGAAAATATTGGTACGATGGGCCCACGGGGTGGGGTACAATTGGATGTGCTAGTCTTTACCAGCATTATTTACTATTTTCTTTAAGATTTTTAGTAGTGTCTTATTTGTCACTTCCGCCTATCCATTCCCTTGAGGGTAGTAGATAGTGGAAAAGTGTTGTGTGATGCAGAACTTCTGACACAATTTTGCAACATCCTTGTTTTTGAATTGCTTCCCATTGTCTGCTAGTATGGGCATGGGGATCCCATAGCTACAAATGATGTAGTTCAGGATGAACATGGATATCTTGTTACCGGTTGTAGAGATGAGAGGGATCACCTCAACCCATTTGGTGAAATACTCTATTGTTGTGATGATAAACTTATGACCATTTGAGGAGGATGGGCGTATCTGTCTGACTAGATCCAGTCCCCAAGGCCATGGAGTAGTGAGAGGTTGAATTTCTTTAGCAGGTGCATGTATCAGGTTCCCGTGGATTTGATATTATTTACACTGCGTGACAAATTGGAAAGAGTCTTTCTCCATTATGGGCCAGTAATACCCAATTCGTATGATTTTCTTTGCTAGGGCTAAACCATTTGAATGAGCCCCACAAATTCCTTCATGGACCTCTTGTAAAGCTTTCTCAGATTCATTACACTCTAGATATCTAAGTAAAGTATCATTAAGACCTCTTCGATAAAGGGTATTAGCGATAAGGGTATAGTGAGCAGATTGTCAGATAAAATTATGCTTTTGGTTTTTAGATAGGTTTGGGGGAAGTGATTTGTCCTTAAGGTAGGTATAGATATGTCCATAACGGGGTCAATCCGAACTCTCGATTTAGCATATGATGTAGGAATCAAGACTATCATGAGCGGGATATGGTAGTTCTTCCACCAGGAACTCATAATGAGCTTGTTGTTTAGGTAGTTGTATCAATGAGGCTAGGGTGGCCAGAGCATCTACAACCTTGTTCTGTTCTCTTGGGATCTATGTGAACAATAGAAATTGGAAGTTCCTTTTTAGCTCCCCCATCATTGCTTTATATGGTAGTAGCTTTTCGTCCTTTATTTGATAATCATTTTTTTCTAACAAATTACAAGTTGTGAATCTCCATAGACATAAAGATCCTTGATCTTCCATTCTAATGCCATCTTCAAACCATTTATCAATGCTTCATATTCTACAATATTGTTTGTACATGGGAACATGAGTTTGTAGGCCTTTGGAATATTATAGTCATTAGGCATGACAAATAAGATCCCAATGTTAGATCCATGTTGAGTATATGAGCAATCAAAATAGAGCTTCCATGTTGACTCCCCAGTGTGTAGGATGGCTGCATCTGGAAACTCGATGTGCATTGGTTTTTCATCTTGCAAAGGTGCTTCTGTGAGTTGATCAACTATAACTGTCCTTTTATGGCTTTCCTATCCACATATTCAATGTTAAACTTGCTCAAGATCATTACCCATTTTGTGAGCCTTCCTATCAAAGTTGCTTTACTAAGGAGATATTTAAGTGGGACAATTTTTTCTATAAGCTTGGTTGAATGACTGAGCATGTAGTACCTTAGTTTTTATGATGTAAACAAAACTGCTAAGCATGCTTTTTCTATTGTTGTATAGTTCAACTCATATTTGACCAAAGTTTTGTTGATGTAATATATTGCCCATTCCTTTCCTTGATGGTCCTACTGTGCTAATAGAGCTCCTAAAGATACATCAGTTGCCGAGATATAGAGTAACAATGTCTTTCCTTTGATGGGTGACATCAAGATTGGTGGATTTGCCAGGTAATGCTTGATCTAATCAAAATCTCTTGTACATGCATCATCCCACTAATATTGTACATTCTTGTGTAATAACTTGGTGAATGGGTGAATCCTATCGGTGAGTTTTGAGACAATCTCCTTATGGATTGCAACTTTCCTTGCAATGACCTTAACTGACTAAGGTTATTTGGTGGTGACATTTCCATGATGGATTGAACCTTTTCTGGATCCACTTAAATTCCATTTTCTTAAACTATATAGCCTAGTAGTTTTCTAGATGTTACACCAAATGCACATTTCTTAGGCTTGAGCCGAAGGCTAAACTTCTCCAATCTTGTGAAAATTTGGTCCAATATGTGCAAGTGATCTTTCCTATTTATTTCTTTTCCTAGAATATCATGATCTACATATTCTTCCATTGTAATATGCATCATATCATGAAAGATGGTTGTCATTTCTCTTTGATAAGTAGCCCCTGCATTCTTGAGTCCAAATGGCATGACGTTCCAGCAGAAAGTGCCCCAGGGGCATGTGAAAGTTGTCTTATCTTGATCTTCAGGAGCTATTTTTATTTGATTGTATCCCAAGAATCCATCCATTAGGGAGAACATTTCATGCCCTTTTGTCTGATCCATTATCATATCTATATTTGGCAAAAAAAAGTCATCTTTCAGACAAACCTTATTCAGGTTCGTAAAATGTGTGCATATGCGAATAGTCTTGTCATGCATTGATACTAGTACAATATTGGAAATCCACTCAGTGTAATTAATTTCTCTGATAAAGCCGACATCAATCAACTTCTTTATCTTGACTTTTACTAGTAATGGAATGTGGGGATGCATTTTCCTCAACTTTTGTTTAATTGGTTTCACACCTAGTGCTATGGACAAGTGATGCATGATAAGGTCTGGATCTAAACTAGGCATGTCTGCAGACCAAGTGAAATTGATCTTCTTCTCTTTGAAAAACTTGGTATGATACTGGTTCTCTTGCTAAGATAGAGATGTGGCCCAATGAACAAGCTTGGGAGTTTGTTTTGTTCCCACATTGACTCTTATTGTTGTTCAATTAATACTATTGATCACTCCTGATAGTATTCAGGGAGAGTATCAAGTCTCTCATCCTCAGATGCCTCTAGGAGTTTCGGATACATCCTTTCTTTTTACTTTTTTATGATGTAATGCTGTCATTACATGGTTTTCACCATTTGATCTTGTTTTTGATTCATTTGTTTCACTTTTGCGACTAAAAGACTTGATACTCCCCTGAGCTAGAGTTGTGTTATTGAGTTCTTTGGTGGAAGTGACCATGGGTTCAATTGTGTTAAGATATATGACAATGGTTGTGTCATTGGGAAAGGTTTCAAGTTCTATAGACTTGATTTGTTCCCAATCAATGAGATCGAGATGTCTTAAGGGTAGTAGATCATTAGGTTCAATACTAGTGAATGTCCTGATAGTGGTATCATTATTGAAGGTGGGGATAGAAAGGTCAATGACATTGCTTTCCTCAAAATTGTCTATAGTGTTATGAATCTGATAGTCTTCACTAAAGTAATCATCGAAAGTTTGTGATTGAGATTCAAAAGTTCTTGGCCTTGAACTTTGGCCCTCGTAGAATGTAGGTGTATAGGATGAATTACATTGACCTCAATGTCATCCCAGGACCAATCAAAAGGTAAAGGTGAACTCCACTCCCACTCATTTGAATCAGATCAACTGTATTCTTGCAACCTTTGAATTTTCTCATATATGTCAGGAATGACTACTCTTGGTGCGACTGGTGGAGTAATTTCCTCTTTTGTTTCTGATGTGATCACCTCTTCTATTGTGATTGATGAAATAACCTCTATTGATGCTTCTGATGGTTTAACTTCTTCTAAGTTATTTGATGAAGCAACATCTTCTGATGATGGGAGTATTACCTCTCTTAATGTTATTATTTCTCTTGTTGATGGTGAACTTGTGTGTACTTTCTCTATGAACCCTAGTTCAATCTTGTCCTTATAACTCTTGAAATTGGGTAGGATTGGTTCCACCATAGCTTCTTCTCTTTTTCCTATAGGTCTGGTTACTTTATATCCCATTTTTTGCATAATGAGAAAGCCTTTCCCATATTGTTCTATGGGTATTTGGATATCTTGTGTTGTTGTTCTGGTTTCTTCTTCATCCTTGTACAACTAGTTTAGAATGTCCTTGTCTTCATCTTCTTCTGATAATGTTGTTTCTACTCTGATAAAGGTACCATTATAAATTGTGTGAGGTTTTGATACTTTTTGTCATGATGTGGATATTATTCCATATGATTGAGGTGAGAGTGATAATTGTTCTAGAGCTAATGAGTGTTCAATAGAATACTCCCCTACCCCTTTGTCTTTCAATTTGAGCTCCTTCTCAAAATCGGCCAACATGGCTGCCATATGATCATCTATGTTAGAAGCACTAGATGTAGAAGCCTCTTGTGCATTTTCTTGATTTGGGGGAGTAGTTTTAGGAGCCTCCCTATTGTGTAAAACAATAACATTCGTCATGGGTTTGAGTGAGTTGCAATGTGGAAATGGATTTGGATCCCCTGAAATAACAACCTCTTTCCCATCGCAAGAAAACTTTAGGCACTGATGGTAAGTAGACAACACTTCTTACATCTCATATATCCATGGCCTACCCAAAAGTATATTATATGACAAATTCAAGTCCAAGACTTTGCATAATGTGCTCTTTTGTATAGGTCCCACTTTGATAGGTAGTATCACCAATCCTTTTGAGGATCTTTCTTCATAGTTGTAGGCTTTTATGGTGATCTTTCTCCTTGGGTCCACAACATCTTCAGAATATCCTAATGCTTTTACTAAGTTCAATGTACATGTATTTAGGCCATCCCCTCCATCTATCAAGACACGTTTGAAATGATTCTTATGGATCATGACCTCAATGTGAAGCGGGAGATTATGTGGGTGATTTAAAGACATGCCTTGGAGATTATGTGGGTGATTAGGGCCTTTTCCAAAATCTTCTTATGATAGGAGAGAGATTTAGCAACTCTAATATGGATATTTGCATCGGAATCCTTTGAAGTTGGTCTACAATATTGTATTGAGGAGTGGATGATGTTGATGGTGAGACTCCTTTTAAAGTTACCTTAGCTTGGCCTCTTGTGACTATGTTGGTGGATTCATTTTCTCCTTTCCCCTTTATGATGATGACATTAACTTGTGACTCATATGCTTCAAGGTTATTTATCACGTTGTCATAAGCGTGGGTATAATTAACATGTTTGTCTGTGTCGTCTTTGGACGTCTCACCTTTTTCATAATTCAAAAGTGGGGTCCAAAATGTTGTGTGTTGTTCATTGGATTTGTGGCCATCCACAGCTATCACACCATTGTCTATCATGTCTTGGATAGTGTATTTTAACCTCATGCAACCATTGGTTTTATGCCCCTTATTTCTATGAAAATCACAGTAGTGGTTATCATTCCTCCAAGAGGGTTTAACTTGTGGTTCAAAACCTCTTGAATCTAGTAGCATTATCATTTTGTTAGAAAGGAGGGTATTGAATGTTTATTCTAAGGGTTTCCCCAATCATGTGAACTTTCTCCTTGTTTTAGGTGCAAATGGTTTTTCCGAGTTGTTGTATGGTTTGGTGTTTTGGTTGTTATTTTGATTGTTGGTAGAGAAGGTGTTGGTTGATAAGTTGAAAGAAGGTTGATTGGCATAACATTATGGGAATCAACAACTCCATAATTTACCATATTCATGTTCCTCATCCAAATGTTTGGTTTCCCATTGTTAGAGTTGTTGTTGTTGTTGGAGGAACCCCTGTTATCTTTGTTTAATTTGAGTTCCCCTTTCTCTACCATTGCTTCCTCAATTTGAATTGCATTTTCGATCAATTTATCAAATGAAGGATGAAATTGCATCTTCAATTGATATGTCATATCACTAACTAAATTTCTTATGAAGATAGACATATTTTATTTTTCCAGTATACTACACGGGTACTTTGAGACTAATCTCCTTCATCTTTGTGGAAAAGTGAGGAATGGTTCTCCAATATTTTGTTTTGTGTTGCATAGATCTAGAAATGTCACTTCATATTCAATGTTGTAGGAGTATTGTGTGATGAACCTATTTACTAATTCTTCAAAGGATCTAATCCCGATAGGTAGTTTAGAGAACCATTCCATGGCTTGTCCTCCTAGACTTCTTGGGAATAATTGCATCATGTATGTCTCGTTGTGTGCAAATTCAATTCTCATAGAACAAAACTCCCTTATATGATCTTGTGGATCCGAGTCACCCATGTACTTGTCATACTTGGGTATTTTACTATTTGGAGGGAATGGAATCATGTTGAGACTCCTGTCAAAGGGGTAATGACATATGTCCTCCAATGAGTACCTTCATGTGGTAGTTCCATGTTGCATGTCCTGGATTTGTTATGTGAGTGCAGTAAGTGGGTTATTCTCATTGTTGTTATCATGATCATTGGTATTATAGTGGTGTGTTCTCGCATCTTCTCTCATTTTTTGTGTTAGCTTGTACATATCGAAATCCACGGGAATCTTAACGCCTTTACTTGCTAGCATGAGAAAGTATTTTTCCTTGTTGGATTGTATGAGTTTTTCGATGAGTTTTTGGAAACCAACATTTTGTTGGGCCTCTTGGATTAGTTCCTCAATTATTTCATCTTCGCTAGCATCCAGATATGTGTAAAAAGGGTTTGTTCCTCTATTCCCCATGATTGGTTGTGATTGTGCTTCCTATTCTATATGTCTTTGAGCTCGAGTGGTAACTAGCATACGAATGATTTGTTGAAAGACTCAATAGGTGATTAGTTCTTAAGGAAAATATGCCAAGTTTATTCAACCAACTTGATTGAGAGATTGGGATAACCTTGATCTTTGTTCCAAAGCGCATGTTCTCAAAGGTTCTTTGTCAAACTTGTTTCCACAACTGCATAGATAATCGTGATAGTAGTTTAAGAATGTGTGATGTTTTAGCAAGAGTTTGCAGTTAATGTAAAGAAACTTCCTTTTCTTAAAGGTTTGTTTTTGACTAGGCCTTTTCCTCTTCAAGTCTTCTTTTGATTGAGCTTCGTCCTCTTCAAGTGACGAGGGATGGTCATGTAAGTGATACAAATTTTCATGAGAAAGGATCAAAGATTTTACTCTTGTTTTGATTTGAAACAAAGCCAAATAGGGGGGTAAGATGTGACCCTATTGATAAGGCTATGTAGATGTGATTATGAACTCCAAGTCTAGGTTCAGATGAGGAATGATATATCCTGATGGAAAACCTTGTTGGAATAGATAACCAAGTGTGATAAAAGACTAATCTATGATTGTATGATGGAAAATTTGTTCCACTTGCTAAAACCAGTATTCCTAGCTCTGTTTTGCTTGATGTGAAGATTGGGTTAGACTCTAGGCGAAAATGGGTGTTTGAAAAGGTGTTTAAAATTTTCAAAAAATGTCTAGAAATGCCTGTTGTTTTGAATGCACTACTTCATATGCTCTATAGAAATGTTCATATGTGCTAAACTATTGATCATATACGTGACTGCATGCATCAAATGTAAAATTTTGAACCTTAAATGCTTGACTATAGTTTTGTTGGGATCAAATGTGAAATTGTATGTTTCAAATGTGTAGATCAATGTGTTAAATGCACAATTCTAAGAGTAAGATGCACAATTTTGTTAATCAAATGCACTAAAATGTCCTAGTTTTGAATGTTTTACTTGTTTCGACTTGTTTTGGATAGTTTTTAGATTTGAAAGTTGGATTATTGCAATGACTGATTGTTAATGTTCATGGTGTGATCATGAAAACATGACAAATACTAGATCAAGCACTTGTTTTTGTCCTAATCTTCTGAACATTAAGTGTATGTTCTAGGCTTTGAAAAAAGCCCAAGTTTTCATGGGTTTTGCACATAAAAGACAAGTACAAGCAAGCTACCTATAAGGCGATTGGCTTCACAAACTATTTCTTGGCCCACAACATGGTATCCTATTAGCTCACACAACCCTGTCAGCCCCTAAAGGGCGCCCATGTTTTTGCCTTTGCAAGAGCTAGTGGAGTCCCATTATGAGCCTAGCAATAAGGACTCAAAAGGGGAGTTCGCACATAAGCTCAAGAGGAACATATGGTGAATGTATTCGAGAGAGATTCTTCCCCCTCCTTGCACTGAGAGAATAGTAGTGCTCAGAGGTGAACCGGGTAGGCTTCTATTTTAATTTGGTGCTAGTAAGGGTATCATCCAAGTGGTCATAATCAACAACATTTTCCACTCTATTAAAGAAGATCTCCCATCTTGTAGAGGTTACGCTCTACAAGTTTTTACACACCATAAGGTACAAAGGAAAACATGACGTCATTATGAAAACATGTAACACTCATTGCTTGTAGCTTTCATTACAAATGCATTTGTTTATAGTGGCTTGGATTACTTGCCATTAGCCGTTGCCACGTGTGTTGGCAATATTGCATTATAACAGACAATGAAAGATTGTTGGCATTTCATAAGGATATTGAGAAGGTTGTTGATGATTATGGATATAACTGATTAAGAATGTTTACTGTCTTGATATTATTATTTTGTCATTGATGTCAAGAAATTGATTTTCTAATTTAGTATAATGTTGCCATATCTTGAGAAGTATGATTTGAAGAATAGAAAGATGTTGGTAAAAGACACAAGAAAGAATATGATGAATAAGGAGATGAATAAGGTATTCAATGGGCAACTATTACCGAGTTAGATAATGATGAGATCATGATGTTTAGATTGTTTTAACATCATACATATGTTGTAAATTGTAAAGGTCAATACTATACAATGTTATCAAGCAAATAACCTAGTCGCTAAACCCTAAGGAACCTAGTCGGTAAACCCTAAGGTTATTGCTATTGGTTAATGAAGGTGGAATGTCTACCAAGTGAAGTTTAGTATTTACTGAGTTGTTACCGAGTTGTAACTGAGCTATAACAGAATGCATTAAATGTTTGCATGCATTATTTAATGAAGGAAGTTGATGAGCTGGAACTGATTGAATGATTGGTATGCCGTTAATATAGTTTGTTAATGAATCTAAGGCAATGGAAAGTCGGCATGAAGATCTACAACGTAGATTGAACCGCAATACCTTGGCACAAGTTCCAAGAAATGTATGCAAGTTCCAAGGTGGTGTAAAACATTTTCAGATTGAAAGATGCATTGAACCTGGACAAGATTGAAGATTTGATGGCTATGACTGATCATGGGAAATGTGATCAAGGAGATTAAGTGGTTAGCTATTGTTTATAACTAGGAAACTGTTGATAAACAATATATGCGAGCAAGTGTATGCACAGGGATGCTACATAGTGATTACCGAGCATAGAAGCTTGAAGACCTGCTTGAATAATAGAGTACAGAAGCCCAACAGATGGACAAAATTAGTTCTATGTCTAGATTGTATTGAACAAATAAGAATCTGCTTTAGCATTTTAGATGTGAAGTTGTAGATAGATTTTTATTACTATTATTTTGTGAAAGTGATAGAAAATCTCTTAACCAAGTAGACTTAACAGTCTTATTTGTAAAACCCTCTAGCAAGGTGACATTTTGATTGAGTGTTTGAAATCCTTTAACAAGGTGAAGATCCTAACAGATCTGAGGGAAATCCCTTAACCAGGTCACATCTAGCAATGTGTTTGTAATCTTTAATAGGATTTGCTTTTAATTGAGCATACTCTAGAAGAGTATATTTCTTAGTGGGTCTGAAATCCCACAGTGGTTTTTCCCTATTTAGTTTTCCACGTTAAATCTGGTGTTATGAGGTTTATGATGTTTATATGCTTTTGAGTTTGCATGTTTAATAGTTTTGGTTATATTACTGAAGTATATGTTACTGAGGTTGAATCTGATGTTTTTATGGAAGATTAAGTTTGTATGATTCACCCCCCCCCTCTCATCTTGTTGGCTATTGGATCTTTACTTATATTAAGTATCAGAACTATCAATTGGTATCAGAGCTTTGGACTCCAGAAGAAAAGTTTTAAAGGCACTTGAGTTAAAGATCCAAAGATGTATAAGAGGGATGCACCGAAGCTGAACAAGTCAAGTTTCTCTACATGGCAGAAAGGATGAAGCTACATCTATCAAGAGTTGGAGAATATACTGTATACTATCTGGAGAATGATTTTGTTACACCGAGGACCTATCCATTGAATATGGAAGAGATAAAGGCAAAGAAAGAACATATTCAAGCAATGATTGAAATAACATCTGCATTGACCAATTCAGAGTTTAATGATCTAGAAGGCTGCAATGATGCAAAGGCTATGTGGGATAAGCTCATATCAGTGTATGGAGGAGATGAACATGTTCAAACAGCAAAAGTAGATAGTCTAAGAGGACAACTTGAATCTATGAGGATGAATGAAGGTGAGAATATAACTTAGTACAATACAAGACTAAAGGAGATTGTAAATCAAATAAAAGGAGCAGGTGGAACTATTGAAGAAAAGGATATAATAAGTAAGCTGGTGAGAACCCTTCTACCATCGTATGCAATCCGAGTCTCTACAATCAATGAATTGAGGTTTGTACCTAATATGCCAGTTTCTTTAGATGCTACTATTGGTAAGCTACATGCATTTGAATTAAGTAACTTTGATAACAGTGGATCTTTAGTAAATAAAGTTGAATCTGCATTTAGTTCTTTTCATCTTGATGAATCTAATGATTTTGATGAAAGAAAGTATAAGTACTCTGAAGGAGATCACAGTGGAGCAAGTGAAAGATTTCGTAAGAACATGGAAGAAGTACACAAACTGTATGAGGAAATCAGAAAGCAAGAAGAGTTTGAAGCACTATTAGCCAAAAGGTTACCGAGAGGCAAAGGTAAGTATAAAGGAAAACTACCTTTGAAATGTTTCAATTGTGATAAGATAGGACATATGGCTTCTAACTACCTTGACAAAGATTCTACTGAAAAGAGAGATTACCGAGATGACAGATAGAAAGACAATCATTACAGAGGACACCGAGACTTTAGAAGAAGAGATAAAAATACATGTTTAATAGCTGATGAGGAATCTAATGATGATAAATTAGATGAGACTGATATAGAGGAAGTAGTTTATGTGGCTATCAAAGATGGATCAGATGAAGAAAGGTATGAAGAAAAACCCCTAATATCAGACATAAACACTAATGATTCTTGGATCATAGATAGTGGATGCTCACATCATATGACTGGAGATAAACACAAGTTTTTCATATTAGAAGATTATGATGGAGGCTATGTTAGCTTTGGTAATGATGCACCATGTCTGGTGAAAGGTAAAGGATCTATAACACTTCTTGACAATGCAAGATGTAATGATGTTTATTGAGTTGAAGGTTTGAAATACAATTTGTTGAGTGTGGCATAGCTAAACAACACAGGTTACCAAATAGAATTTCAGAAAGGAATTGTCAAAGTTCATGACAAGAATGGAAAGTTAGCTGCTACCAGGACACAAACAAAAGGTAACACATTTCACCTTGACTCAACTTGTAACAAGTGTTTGTATGTAAAGATAGATGATACCTGGTTATGGCATAAAAGGTTTTGTCATGTAAATTTTGATAATCTGATCAAAATAAGCAAGAAGCACTGAGTAAGAGGTCTACCGAGTCTTGAAAAACCTAAGAATGCTATGTGTCGAGGATGTTAGATGGGTAAGATGACAAGATCAATCTTTACAAGTAAGTCTTACACTTCTAATGGAATTTTAGATCTAGTGCACACTGATTTTTGTGGTCCTATGAAAGTTCAAAGTTATTATGGTGATAAATATTTCATATTATTTGTGGATGACTATTCAAGGATGATGACAGTAATGTTTTTAAAAGAAAAATCAGAAGCTTTTCAAATGTTTAAATGGTACAAGGCAAGAGTTGAAAATGAAACAGGAAGACAACTGAAATGTCTTAGATCAGATAGAGGAGGAGAGTTCACATCTGATGAATTCAACTTATTCTGCAATGATCATGGTATTAAAAGACAAGTCTCTGCACCGAGAACTCCACAGCAGAATGGAATAGCTGAGAGAAGAAACAAATCTATTGTGGATTGTGCTAGAACACTGATGATTGAAAAGAAGGTGCCACAAACATTTTGGAGAGAAGCAATAAGCACAGCAGTTTACACCTTGAACTGAGTACAATTGAAGAAAGGTACTTTGAAGACACCATATGAAATTTGATATGATAGGAAACCTAATGTAAGTTATTTTAAAATCTTTGGAAGTAGATGCTATGTTCACAAAGATGATAGAAATGGCAAGTTTGATCAGAAGAGTGAAGAAGGAACATTTCTAGGTTATTCTTCTAGAAGCAAAGCATTTAAATGTCTGATCAAATCATGTAACAAAATAGTAGAAAGTGCAAATGTGAAAATTGATGAATTTGCAAAAAGAAATGATGAAGGAAATTCCAAGGAACCAAAAGACTATGATGAATTTGTCTATGTTCAATCGAGAAGTCTTACCGAGAAGACTGTTGAAGAAAATGAAGAGAATATCCAGTTACCGAGTGATGAAGAAGATCATACAGAGCCTACCGAGCCTTTATTAGCCAAGTATGTCAGAAGACATCATGCACCAAGTCAGATTATAGGAGATAAGGATGATCCAGTGATGACAAGGAACAAACTGAGACAAAACACATGTTTGATATTTGAATTTGAACCGAGAATAGTGAAAGAGGCATTTAACAGTGAAGATTGGATAAATGCTATGACAAAAGAGATTGATCAAATCAAGAAGAATGACACATGGACACTAATCCCAAGACCAAAGGACAAAAATGTAATCGGTACAAAGTGGATTTTTAGAAACAAGCTAAATGAAAAAGGAGAGGTCATTCAAAACAAAGCAAGACTAGTTTGCAAAGGTTATGCTCAAGAAGAA
This sequence comes from Cryptomeria japonica, assembly GCF_030272615.1. Lineage (NCBI taxonomy): Eukaryota > Viridiplantae > Streptophyta > Pinopsida > Cupressales > Cupressaceae > Cryptomeria > Cryptomeria japonica. The sequence continues at coordinate 296,903,878 of NC_081413.1, read as the reverse complement.
GGAATTGATTATGGTGAAACTTTTGCACCTATTGCTAGACTTGAAGGAGTAAGAACATTGTTGGCATATGCTACTTTCAAAAACTTCGAGGTATATCAAATGGATGTCAAATCTACATTTCTGAATGAAATATTAGAAGAAGAAGTTTTTATTGAACAACCTAAGGGATTTGTTGAAGACAAGAATAAAGATCGGGTATTCAAATTGAACAAAGCTTTATATGGTTTGAAACAAGCACCTACAACATGGTATGAAAGATTGCACTCTTATTTGATTAAGATTGGTTTTATAAGGACAAGTGAGAACAACAATATGTACATGAAGAATGATGAAAATGGAATACTGAGCTCAGCCATATTTGTTGATGATAATATATTTTGTGGTAATGACTCTTTATGCAAGAACTTTGGAAATGAAATGAGCAAAGAATTTGAGATGTCATTAATCGGTGAGATAAAGTATTTATAGGTTTACAGATACTGCAAATGAAAAATGAGATTTTCATTACTCAATCCAAGTATATAAAGGAAATCTTGAAGAAATTTGGAATGGAGGATTCAAAACCAGTAAGTACTCCTATGACTACCAACTGTAAACTATCAAAGAATGATGAATCTGCATCTGTTGATGAGACACTTTATCGATCCATGATTGGAAAACTATAATATGTTGTTCATAGTAGACCAGACATAGCACATGCAGTAGGTATAGTTGCAAGATTCTCTGCAGATCCTAAGGAAACACACATGACAACAATCAAAAGAATCTTTAAATACTTGAAAGGCACTAAGGATTATGGCTTAGTATATCATAAAGGAAATGATTTTGATTTAAAAGTTTATATTGATGTTGATTGGGCAGGCAACATTGATGACAGAAAAAGCACAAGTGGAAGAGCTTTCCTTTTAGGAGAAAGAATAGTGAGTTGGCTTAGCAAGAAACAAGGATGTGTTTCATAGTCAACAACAGAAGTTGAATACATTGTTGCAGCATTGAATTGTACCAACATTGCATGGATCAAACAACTGTTGGAAAGTATAAATGAGAAATTTACCGAGCCAGTAACTATATTCTGTGACAATACTAGTGCCATTAATATTTCAAAGAATCTTGTTATGCACTCTAAGACAAAGCACATCTCTATCAAATATCATTATCTTAGAGAAGAAGCTCAAGAGAAGAAAGTCATGTTGGAGTATGTTAGCACAAAGGAACAAATAGCAGATATCTTCACCAAGCCAGTACCAAGGGACACTTTTGAATATCTCAGAAGTAAGTTAGGGGTCCTACCCCTATCTTCTACTCACTGACCGAGTTCGGTGAAAACATCAATCCGATGACTCTATCGAATATATTTTGGGAGTTGATGCTGATTTACACCCTTTAGGATGTTTTCTAAAGGTGTACAGGAAATGTTACAGGAAACAATACAAGGAATAAGAATTGAAGACAAAATGCTTTGACTGAGACTGCATTGATACACAACAATAGGAATTCAATTCATACAGGAAGAAATTATGTTTTAGTTCTTTACTTTTTGGCATTGTTGTCAAAGGGGGAGAAGACTAATATCGGGGGAGAAAACTAAAAGAAACTAGGAGAAGTCTAATGTATGGGGGAACAAGTCTGATGACAGCAAGAGAGCATTTCAGCATTTCAGAATCACAGCAATCCAAATCTTTTAAAGTCAAATCAATTGGTTTTGCCATCAATGCCAAAGGGGGACATTGTTGGCAATATTTCATTATAACAGACAATGAAAGATTGTTGGCATTTCATAAGGATATTGAGAAGGTTGTTGATGATTATGGATATAACTGATTAAGGATGTTTACTGTCTTGATATTATTATTTTGTCATTGATGTCAAGAAATTGATTTAGTATGATGTTGCCATATCTTGAGAAGTATGATTTGAAGAATAGAAAGATGTCCGTAAAAGACACAGGAAAGAATATGATGAATAAGGAGATGAATAAGGTATTCAATGGGCAACTATTACCAAGTCAGACAATGATGAGATCATGATGTTTAGATTGTTTTAACATCATACATATGTTGTAAATTGTAAAGGTTAACACTATACTATGTTATCAAGCAAAGAACCTAGTCAGTAAACCCTAAGGAACCTAGTCGGTAAACCCTAAGGTTATCGCTATCGGTTAATGAAGGCGGAATGTCTACTGAGTGAAGTTTAGTATTTACCGAGTTGTTACCGAGTTGTAACCGAGCTATAACAGAACGCATTAAATGTTTGCATGCATTATTTAATGAAGGAAGCTGATGAATTGGAATTGATTGAATGATTGGTATGCCATTAATATAGTTTGTTAATGAATCTAAGGCAATGGAAAGTCGGCATGAAGATCTACAACGTAGATTGAACCGCAATACCTTGGCACAATTTCCAAGAAATGTATGCAAGTTCCAAGGTGGGGTAAAACATTTTTAGATCGAAAGATGCATTGAATCTGGACAAGATTGAAGATCTGATGGCTATGATTGATCATGGGAAATGTGATCAAGGAGATTAAGCGGTTAGCTATTGTTTATAAATATGAAACTGTTGATAAACAATATATGCAGGCAAGTGTATGCACAGGGATGCTCCATAGTGATTACCGAGCACAGAAGCTTGAAGACCTGCTTGAATAACAGAGTACAGAAGCCCAGCCGATGGACAAGATTAGTTCTATGTCTAGATTGTATTGAACAAATAAGAATCTACTTTAGCATTTTAGATGTGAAGTTGTAGATAGATTTTTATTACTTTTATTTTGTGAAAGTGATAGAAAATCTCTTAACTGAGTGGACTTAACAGTCTTATTTATAAAACCCTCTAGCAAGGTGACATTCTAATTGAGTGTTTGAAATCCTTTAACAAGGTCACTTCTAACAAGGTGAAGATCCTAACAGATCTGAGGGAAATCCCTTAATCGAGTCACATCTAGCAATGTGTTTGTAATCTTTAACAGGATTTGCTTTTAACTGAGCATACTCTAGAAGAGTATATTTCTTAGTGGGTCCAAAATCCCATAGTGGTTTTTCCCTATTTGGGTTTCCACGTTAAATCTGGTGTTATGAGGTTTATGATGTTTATATGCTTTTGAGTTTGCATGTTTAACAATTTTGGTTATATTACTAAAGTATATGTTACTGAGGTTGAATCTGATGTTTTTATGGAAGATTAAGTTTGTATGATTCACCCCCCCCCCCTCTCATCTTGTTGGCTATTGGATCTGTACTTATATTAAGTATCAGAACTATCAATGTGGATCGTTTACTCTCACCTGACCTTATAGAATACTTGGGAGGTAGACCCTCTAAGAGTAATGCACTACTTGAAAATAAAGATGTTCTAGGTGGGTTTGTTTTTTTTATCACCCAATTAAGGGAAGAGCATATACCTACCACTTTCAACCCTAAGACATGAAAAAAAATAGTGAATTAACCCCTTAGATTAAAACTAAATGCTTATTTTAGGAAAAACAAGCACAAAGTTTGGTTGAAAGATGTCTTTGGGCCATGAATCTTCAATAAACTTGTTAGTAATTTGTCGATTTTGGTCTTTGAATCATGAAACAACAACTTGCAAGCAAAAACAATCATTAATTAGTGGCAAAAAAATTGATTTTTAACACAAAAAAATGAATGCATTATTTTGATGGTTATATGTGCTAAACTGTGAGTTAAATGCACTATTCTCCAATTTAAATGTGCTAAACTAAGATAGGAATGTGCATAACTAGAAATGAAGTGCGCTACATCTAGATGCACGACTGTAACTTTTAAATGTGCTACAAAAAATGTTAAATGAGCTAAAAGAACTTCTATATGCACTATTCTGAGTGTCGCATGCATAGTTCTAGGCAATATCTACGATGTCTGAGTCGAATGCGCTAAATCGAGTGTTGTATGCACAGAAACATGTTTTTGGTTCACTTGTTCATCAAGATACCTGAAAGAAAAAGGTCAATATCGGGAAATCATGCCCCACGGTGGGCACCAAAAATGTACACAAGAAAAGGGGGATAGAACCTAAGTGTACCAATGAGACATTAATTTAAGAGATTCAATCAAGCATATGAAGCACAAATATACCAAAAATCTCTCAAAAGCATCCCAATGTTCTCTATTTCTAAAGACTTAGTGAATCTATAATGCTAGTGCTCTCAGATTATGCACATTATTCAACTAAATGACAACTTAGAAAATCATATTTCTACAATGATGTGAAATTAAGCTAACATGAGAGCTAAATACAAGATATAAAAACTAAGATTGAGCTAAAATGATGATATTTAAACATGGTATAAACAAGCTATGAAGACTTAAACTAGAAATGAGCCATGGTTCTATGCTAAGATGTGTTAAAATGGACTAAAATGAACTAAATGATGCTCAAGCTAGAGATATTTGAGCATTAGTTTGATGCAAAAACAAGAGATGATTTACATGTTGGAAATGGCTCTATTTATAGACTTTTCAAGGCCAAGAGTGAGGTGGCATCAAGGATTGACATTCAATCTGGATAATTGGATGGTGAGGATGCAAAGATCATTTATGATGGAAGTCCAAGTAGATGGAGGTTCAGAATTTATTGCCAAGTCTAGGCCAAGGAGACAACCTTGATTAAATAAGCATGGAGCAAGCAAGGTCCAACTACCCAAATGTAAGGTTCAAGTACCTATGATGTCAGGTCCAAGTACCTAGATGATGTGAGTACTTTTAACCAATTTTATTGACAAAATAGCTATTTTCACTTGTCACGTGTTGATGTGTTTGATGAGGTGGAAAAGGGGGTGAGGATGTGGATTTGTAGGAAAATGCAAGTGGGTGAGAGTGAATAGATTTTAGAGGAATTTTGGAAAAGTGAATTATATAATTAAATTGGGGAATTCAATTATATAATAGAGAAATATTTAAATAATATTGGCATCCAATTAATTATTCAAGCCAAATTTATGCATAGATAGATACACCAAAAAAGACAAGCACATTATCACAATAATCTAGCCCCTGAGAGAGGACAAATCAGAGGATAATGATCACAAAACATGGGATGGTCTCGCTTAACTCTGGAGTCTGTATACTTTTTATGATAAACAATGTATATCATGTGTATATATATACATAGAACTATTCTCATCGCCCAAAGAAAGGAAACCACCATGGAAGAAGGGCACATGTGTCTTTTGAATCAACATGGGAGAGACCAAAAGAGATCTCAATGCTTTGCATCGTCCTCAAGTAGACAACACTAAGGACAAAAAATAGAAGAATTGAGCGACAAATAGAAGAAGGTCGCAAACAAGCAAGAGAGGAGATAGAGAGAGAAAATGTACGGTGCTAATGAAGCTAATCAAGCACGTGATATGCCCCATGATATTTCTCATCATTGTTTCAGGAATATGGACAACATGTGAGAGGAGAGAAATCAAGCATAGTAGATGGAGCTATCGCAAGTTCCAAACAAGGAACATACTCTAATGATGAGTCACTTTGTCTATTTTTTATTATGGGAAAAAAAGGTTTTGAAGGGATCCTGAAACCATTTACAAGATATTCTTAAAAGATAAAAGCATTAAGAAACAAGAAAAAACATTCTGCCAAAAAACCAGAACAATTCTAGGCAAAAATCAGCATAAAATCCCAACAAAACCAGCAACATCCAACCATAACAGAAAAAAATAAAAGACAAATTACTTAATTTTTTCAAGGCATTAGCCAAATTTCCGCTAATCACTTGCAAATCTTTAATATTATCCCTGAGCATAGGGATATCCTTGGAAGAGGCCAAAGCAACTTTTTTCATGCTCGCCCTTGTTCTTTTTCCCACACCACCAGGAGCACTTTCCACTGTCCCTGTCTCAATAGCATCCTCATCAATATCTAGGTCCACAACAGGTTTGGAGGTGCTGGAGCCATCAAGGAACTTGGTAATTTCCTCTAAATTATTAGTCACAGAGGTAAGGATATCCAGAATTATTACCAAAAAGTTTTTCATGGTAATTTTTCCTTCCTCCAGTTTACTAATCTAAGCTTCCAGCTTCTCCACTTTTTCCTCCATACCCTTTTTCCACTGCTCCTGGTTACTTTCAGCTTTCTTTCCCTTCTCTTCCTATTGCTTATCCATTTTTTCTAGATTCTTGATTCCTTCGTTAACCCACCTGTCAAAACCCATTTGAGCCTTTGACTGGTTTTTGAGTTTATCTAGAATAATCCCATCTCTAGCTTTATCCTGATCCCTGCTCTATTTCTCCTTGTCCTTGTCCTACTCAGTTTCCATTTCCCTTTCCTCATTAATTTGATTGTCTCGCTCCTTAATTGGCTAGCTATTAACATTACCTATACTCACACTGTGGGTAGGGCTATTCTGATCAGAAACATCCTCAACTCCTCCTTCCTCTTCTCCCACTTCCTCTTCTTTCCATCTCTCCTCTCCTTTAGACTCATCGTTCTCCATCCCACTTCCATATTTTCCCATGTCCTCTCACTCAGTCTTCGTATCCTTTTGATTCTCCACAGTGGCTTTTTTACTCTTTTTTCTCTATGTCAACTCATCCTTGCTAGGCCCACCTTCCTCCATCTTCCTCTTTCCTTTCCCCGACAACACTAACAATGTGTTATTAGGAGCTAGGATTATTGTTTTTGATAATTGTTTACATAAATCATTGTCAACATAAACATAATCATCATCAGAAATATTAGGATTAAAATTTTCATCATTAACAACATTATGTTACTAGGAGCTAGGATTAATGTTTTTGATAATTGTTTAGATAAATCATTGTCAACATAAACATAATCATCATCAAAAATATTAGGATTAACATCTTCATCATTAACAACATTCTTACCTATTTCTTCATCAAGATTAACATTTTCATCATTAACTGTGTCTATTACTAGGAGCTAGGATTAATGTTTTTGATAATTGTTTAGATAAATCATTGTCAACATAAACATAATCATCATCAGAAATATTAGGATTAACATTTTCATCATTAACAACATTCTTACCTATTTCTTCATCAAGATTAACAAAAACAGGAGCTCTAATAGGAATAGAACTAGAACCATCATTTGTCTTAAGCATTTTGTGTATTGGAGATTTACGTTGAACATCTTGGTTAGGAGAAGGTTGAACAAATGGAATTATATCAATAGTTGGTGTCTTTGGAGAATAAATTATTTGGGAAGCAAGTTCATGAGCTCTTGCACAATGTCTCCATCAACGTTCTCTCACAGAACGGTTTCGTTTGGTTTTAGCTGAAGGTTGTGAAGGTTTAGGTTCTTCAGGTGTAGGCTTACTTTCTTTTTTGAAGGAAGGATGCATAGGGGAAGGTATTTTAATTTGAACAATAGGAGAGGTCAGTCTCTTCCCTTTGTAAGATGTAGGAGGAGGAATCACACCATATAAAGGAGGAATGGGAGGTGTAGGAAGGAGACCGAGTCTATCATGAGGATGAGGAATAGGTCTATCCTTATGAGGAATAATATGTTTATCCTTAGAAGGAGGAATATATTGATGCATAGGAGGAAGAGCTTTTCTATCCTTGGGAAGAAGAATAGACTAATCCTTAGGAGAAGGAATAGATTCTTCCTTAGGAGAAAGAATATCACTTTCCTTAGGAGGAAGGATAGACTTATCTGTAAGAAGAGGCACATGATCATTAGTTGGAGGAAGATTAAGAGTTGAATTTATAGGTTCACTCAAGGATAAAATCATCTCATTTTTCCATTTTTGATATGATTTAAAGAGAGCATCACTTCTAGGTTGAAGAGGTTGTAATTGTCCAGACCAAAAATAATCAAGATAAACATCTTCATCCCTCACCATAGGTTGATATATGCTATAATTGATAGTTATGATATTATCATTATGAGGAAATTTCAAACACTTATGAATAGTAGAAGCGATCACTTGCATGGAAGAGAGCCAAGGATGTCCCAACTTCACATGAAATTGATCAGATCTAGGAATGATAGCAAAGACAACATCTAAGCATTTAGTGCCAACATCAATAGGGAGTGTGATAGAACCAATAGTAGGACAATAGAAGCCATCAAAAACTCTAACTATCACATCAGTTTCATCATATGTTACTTGATGCAATTGCAAATTATAAAAAAAATCTTCAGTTATCACATTAACCATGCAAGTTGGATCAATAAGCACTTGCATCAATAAGCACCCCTCAAGAAGGTATGCCTTTGATTTTCACAGTGATGTAAAGTGGGCCATCGGGTGCTTTAATAATATCACTAAGATCAAATGTAATGCATAAGTCTTTAGAAGGTTCTATTTGATCTATAGTGTTCACCACATTATTAGACTCAAGGCCAAGGTCATTGGGAGAGAAGGAAAGATAATCAGTCTCAATCACATTAGTGGAATGGGAAGGTAAAGGATCAGTGACTATTTGAAGGTTTTGGTTAGGAGGAGCTACTGATTTATTTCCTTTATCATTCACACCAGCCACAAATATGGTATTGTTATCAATCAAGTATTGAACCTTACTTCTCAAGGAATAACACTTTTCAGTGCCATGACTAGGTTGACGATGATGGTATGATGAAAGAATAAGTATCTGGTAGAATACTGAGAGAGGGGGGGTGAATCAGTATATTGAAAAACTGATACAAAGTTCCAAATCTCAAACTCAGACACACAAAGTAAACATATCTCAGTCAAGATCAATATTTATAAGAATACTTGACATCAACTGGTTTAACTGTTATGACAACTTAATAGTAAACAACTTCAATCTTGTAAACATTAGCAATGCTTAATCATAACTCAACATATTCATCTTTCAATGCTTCTAATTATCATGCCTTATCAGAAGTTAACCAAATCAACAAATAAGATCATAACCACAAAAGCATTCACCACTTGACACAATTTTTTATACGTGGAAAAACCAAATAGGTAAAAACCACGGTGAGATGAGACTCACAAGGATAGTTATCTGAACTCTTCTGAATTTCACCTTGTTAGGAGCCAAGCCTGTTAAAGCTTTACAATAAGTCCCGTTAAGAGCTAATTTTGGTTAGGAATAACCCAGTTAAGGGAATTACAAATATGCCTTGATGAAAAGCACAATACCTTATTAGGAGTAACCTCGCTGGAGGATTTAAGAATCCAAGATAATGGACCACCTTGTTAGAGGATTTAATGAGTAACCAGCTTGTTAGAGCTTACCTGGTTAAGGGATTTCACTACTATTGTAATTGTTAGAAAACAACAAGTTTTATTGATTTGTCTAAGTAGCACTACATTTGCTTGATCAAATCCTTTTAAGCTTCAATCTGCCTAAACTCAAAGTGCAAATCCATTCTCTATTTAGGCTACTACAGATTCAACAGGTTTCTATCAATCTTACCAACAACCTTTACAAACAACTTCATCAATCTTAAATACAAATCAATTGGGGCAGTAACACAACAAAAACCTAATTCTCATCATCGAGATTACAAACAAGTCGGTATAATCTTGAACATTAGAAATCATGACAATCTCTTCACATTCTTCAAGAAAATTCTAACCGCTCCATGATCACCAATTCATCGAACTTTGTAACTCATCACGTGCTATGCATTAGATGCAATCCACTTTGCTCCTTCCATAGACAAAAAACAAACACGCCAAAAAAATTAAACTTATCCTCATACAATGATCACATGTGTCTCCATCATTACCGCTTATCAGATAATAAACCAACAAACTTGATCGGTTAGGGTTTAACAAGTGATAGGGTTTATCGGTTACATTGCATAGAAAGGTTTAACCCTTTACACCTGTTTACCAGTTCAACTCACAAACTTAACATACTAGCTTATGACATCTTCCACAAATCTCTTCTTACCAGTTACTAGCCAATATCAAAAACAACAATATCAAAAATAACACGAATACCATTATCGGTTCAATTGACATCAATGACAACATATCATTAATGCAATCTCTATGCAAAATACCAACAATATCCCCCTTTGGCATTTATGGCAATACAAATATCAACGCCTCTAATTGTTGTTGAGATTGGTGAATAGGAATCCTGGTTTACATTACCAAGTACTCACCTTGATGTTGTCTATCTTCAGCTTGCCGCTGGTTCACCTAATCAGACACATAATTCTTCTCCTCAATCACATAATTCTTCTCCCCCTTTGACAACAATGCCAAAGTGAAAGTAAAAAAAAAATGTAATTCTGCTCTCACTATCCATCAACATCACTTTGCAACTTGATGCTCCCCCTATGGAATACATCCACTTCTTCATCAAACCATGTAAAATTCTACAAGTAATTCAGGGGCTGATGCAATCGACATCATGCTCAACTAACTTCATGAAGAGGGACAACCCCCAATTGACTTCTAAGATACTCAAAAGTGGTCTTAGGAAGAGGTTTGGTAAAGATATTTGCAAGCTACTCCTTGGTAGAAACATGCACCAAGATAACATCTTTACTTTGAACTTTTTCCCTCAAGAAGTGATATTTCAATTCAATGTGCTTAGTCCTTGCGTGCAAAACAAGATTCTTAGAAATGTTTATTGCACTTTTATTATCACACAAAATCTTTATTGGTTTTGAGATTTCCATCTTCAAACCTTCCAAAATGTGTCTCATCCACATAGCTTGTGTGCAATTCATATAATCTACTACATACTCAGCTTCAGTAGTAGATTGTGAAGTACAACTCTACTTTTCACTACTCCATGAAACTAGCCTTCCTCCTAGAAAGAATTCTCCACCGGTAGTACTTTTCTGGTCATCAATATTTCCTACCCAATCAACATCTATGTATGCTTTCAAATCAAAATTTCCACCATATGGATACCATAACCCATAGTCAATAGTACCTTTCAGATATCTAAAAATTATTTTGGCTGCCATCAGATGTGCCTCCTTTGGATTATTCTGAAATATGGCAACAATACCAACTGCATGGGCAATATCCGGTTGACTGTGAACAACATAGTGTAATTTGCCAATCATTGACTTGTATTCTTTTTCATCTACAAACTTAGATGCATCTTCCTTGGACAATTTACAACCTATAACCATTGGGGTTCCAACTGGTTTACAGTCACTCATACTGAAAGTCTTCAAAACCTCTTTCACATACTTGGATTGAGTAATGAAAATACCATTCTTCATCTGCTGTATCTGTAAGCCTATGATTTTTTTTATTTCCCCTACTAATGACATCTCAAATTCATTCTTCATTTCATCTACAAAACATTTACTCATGTCGTCATTACCTCCAAATATAATGTCATCAACAAATACTTCATTGACCACTATTTCATCTCCTTCAGATTTGAGATAAATGTTGTTGTCATCATTGGTTCTAGCAAAGCCTATCTTCATCAAATGAGTATGAAGGCATACATACCATGCTCTGGGTGCTTGCTTTAATCCATACAAATCTTTATGCAATTTGCATACCATGTATTCCTTTTTTGTCAATGCATAACCATCAAGCTGCTCTATATAAACCTCTTCTTCCAGTATCCCATTCAAAAATGCAAACTTGACATCCATCTGGTATACCTTGAACTTCTTATGAGATACAAATGCAAGCAATGTTTTTACACCTTCCATTCTTTCTACTGGTGCAAAATTTTCTCCATAATCCTCTCCTTCTTCTTGTGCATAACCTTTGCATACTAGTCTTGCCTTGTTGCAAATTACAACACCATCTTCATTTAACTTGTTTTTAAACACCCATTTAGTACCTATAACATTCTTGTTTACTAGTTGGGGTACCAGGGTCCAACTGTTGTTTTTCTCAATTTGATCCAACTCCTCCTCCATAGCATTCACCCAATGATCATCACCAAATGCCTCCTTAGCACTTCTAGGTTCAAAGGTGGAGATCATGAAAGAGTTCTCTCTTATTCTCCATCTAGTTAGTACATAGACATCCTTATCTCCAATTATCTATTCAGGACTGTGATTCAGTCTCACATACCTAGGAATAACATGGTCATTCTCTCCAGGTTCAGCTTCCTCATTATCATCTTCCTCTAAATTTATTTTCCGGTTGAACAAGTACATCAGGATTTGCTTTATCAGTTTCTGATTTAACTGTTTCAGGTTCTAAAAGCAAAATGCAAGGATCTTCATCCTTCTTCTCAGAATTGGTTCCTTCTAAAACTTCAAGACATTCATCTAAACGAACATTAACACTCTCAATAATTTTCTTTGTCCGGTTGTTGAAGCATTTATAGGCCTTACTCTTGGTGGAATAGCCAAGAAATATGCCTTCATCACTCTTAGCTTTAAACTTGCTTATGTAATCACCTCTTTTAATAAAACATTTGCTTCCAAATATCTTAAAATAGCTAACATTAGGTGATCTCCCATACCAATATTCATATGGGGTCTTGTCCTTACCTCTTTTCACCAGAACTCGGTGCATTGTGTAAACAGTTGTACTTACAGCTTCTTTCCAAAAAAAATTTCTACACCTCCTTGTATCAACATAGTCCTAGCAGCTTCAACCACTAACGAGTTGTTTCTCTCTGCTATACCATTCTATTGTGGTGTCCTTGGTGCAAAAAGTTGCCGCTTGATACCATTATCATCACAATACTTAGTGAACTCCACAGAAGTGAATTCACCACCTTGATTTGTTCTTAGATATTTTATCTTTTTGCCACTCTCTTTCTCAGCTAAGGCTCTGAATGCCTTGAATTTACCAAAAGCGTCATTCTTATCCTTCAAGAATGTGACCCACATCATCCTTGAAAAATCATCAGTGAAGATCATGAAGTATCTGTCACCTTGAATGCTTCTTGTTCTTATTGGTCCATATAGATCTATATGAACCAAATCTAACAAGTTCTCTGCTGAGAAGGACTTGTTCTTAAAAGTTGAAGAAGTCATCTTTCCTAGATGACATTCTTTACAAAGAGCATTAACCAATTTGTCTAGCTGAGGTGGACCTCTTACTATCTTAGACTTGCTTACTTTAACAATATTGTCAAAATTTATATGAAAAAATATCCTATGCCAAAGCCAGCTATCATTTATTTTTGCAATCAAACAATTGCTAACTTTAGGATTGAGATTAAATAGATTACATCTAGTTTGTTTCCCAGTTGCAATCAATTCACCTTTGTTGTCAAAGATTTTGCACATCCCATTTATAAATTCCAATGGGTACCCTATGTCATTAAGTTGTGCCACACTTAAAAGATTGTGCTTTAGGCCTTCAACCCAATAGACATTGTCAGCACTGCTCTTCCCATTAAGAAAAATAATTCCCTTACCTTTAACCATACAGGGTGAGTCATTGCCAAATCTGACAACACCGCCAACAAATTCCTTCAAGGAAAGAAATTTTCTCCGATCACCGATCATGTGATGTGAACAACCACTATCAATGATACAATCATCAGATTTTTCCATTCTGGATACTAGTGCTTTCTGATTTGATATTTCTTCCTTAATAGCTACGAACATAATATCTTCACTAGCATCATCATCAGATTCTTCATCACTAATACCACTGTCAATAGCTACAAGACAATCTCTCTTACCTTTACCCTTATACTTCTTAAATTTGTCTCTCTTGTATTCATTTTCACCATTAGGGAAATTAGCTGCTATATGACCAATCTTGTTGCATGCAAAACATTTTAAAGGTATCTTACCTCTATATTTACCAATGCCTCTAGGGAGTTGTTTTACCAATAATGCTTCAAGTTCCACTAAGTTGTCTTCATCATCAGCATCGCTGCTAGATCTAGATTCATAGCTATGGCCGGTATCTCTACTTCTTCTCACAGATGAGTTAGAGACAGAAGCTCTGAATGCAGATTCTAATTTCTTTACACTACTATCATAGCTATTTAGTTCAAAAGCAGTAAGTTTGCCAATAATAGAGTCAAGAGTTACCTTTGTGTTGTCAATGGATTTTAGCTCTTGAATAGCTACAACTAGGATAGCATAGACTGGTAGCAAGGTTCTCAGTACCTTACTGATTACTATGGCATCTTCCACTTTCCCTCCTGCACTCTTTATCTCTCCAACTATCTCTTTAATCCTTTGACCATACTGTTGGATATTCTCACCTTCAGACATTCTCATGTCATCAAACTTTCCTCTTAAACTCTCCTCTTTGGCAATCTTAACATGTTCATCACTGCTATAAATCTCTTCAAGTTTTTACCACACTTCATGTGCAATCTCAAGACCATGAACATCTACATATTCAGCATCAGACAGAGAATTGATAATGGCCTCTAATGCTTGGTGATTCTCTTGTTGTTCTTTCTTCTGATCATCAGTCAAGATTCTAGTAGGTGTAATATACTTAGTTCCTATATGATCCCAATATTGACTACCAAGACTCTTAATGTAAATCTTCATTCTGCAACTCCATATTTTATAGTTATCTTTGTTGAACTTCAAACCTTCTTTCTTCATCATAATCTACAAGATCTTTTCCTCAAGCTCTTAGGCTTTTAGATTAAGAGGACCTAAGACACTCTGATACTAATTGATGGTATGATGAAATAATAAGTATCCGATAAAATACTGAGAGGGGGGGGGGGTGAATCAGTATATTGAAAAACTGATACAAAGTTCCCAATCTCAAACTCAGTCACACAAAGTAAACATATATCAGTCAAGATCAATATTCATAAGAATATTTGACATCAACCGGTTTAACTATTATGACAACTTAACAGTAAACAACTTCAAACTTTTAAACATCAACAATGCTTAATCATAACTCAACATATTCATCTTTCAATGCTTCTATTTATCATGCCTTATTAGAAGTTAACCAAATTAACAAATAAGATCATAACCACAAAAGCATTCACCACCTGACACAAATGTTTATACGTGGAAAACCCAAATAGGTAAAAACCATGATGAGATGAGACTCACAAGGAAAACTATCCGAACTCTTCTGAAAATCACCTTGTTAGGAGCCAAGCCTGTTAAAGCTTTACAATAAGTCCTGTTAAGAACTAATTCCGGTTAGGAATCACCCAGTTAAGGGATTTACAAATATGCCTTGATGAAAAGCACAATACCCTATTAGGAGTGTAATAGCCTATAAATGGTCATCTAAACCATGGGCCCCTAATCTCGACAACAACACCAAGATCCTAACCAAAGGCAATTAAATCAACTTTGAGCACATTATTAATTCTTTAATCATCAAATGTCACATGACAAATCATTTACTCAATATTAATTAAATGTTTATTTAATTAATTAAATCATTCCAAGAATATCATTTTTGATCAATTATCCTATTTAATTTATTAAATATCCTAGCATATTTAATTAATTAATAAATTTGCCATTTAATCATGCAAAAAAAGAATTAATTTATTACAAAAGAGGAATTAATTACAAAGCAAGAGTTGAATTGAAAATAAAATAAAAGAATTGAATTGAGAGAGAAATCAAACTTGAGATATTATTTCTTCTTCTAAATTTAGAACCTGAAATTGGAAAAGCAATTAATTGAATTATTGATCATTATCTAAAATTGGAACTCAAAGCTTTTCAGAAAAAGAAGTTCAGTTGCATTGAAAAGACTCTTTTCTTGAATAAATCAAAGATTTATCTATTTTTATCACAAGTGCATGGAATTAATTAAATCTTATTTCCAATGCAACTTGAACTTCTTATCTAAATGCATTTCAATTAAACTATAATTGGAATCTATCTCAAGGTTAATTGAACCTGATTTCTCAATTATTTGCAATTAAACCTAAATTGAGTTTTTTTTGTAATTCCCAATAAATTCAGCCTTCAGCTCTCATTCAAAACACCCCAGATATTTTTGAGAACACGCTTGGAGATTATTATTATGTTGATTTTTCTCTGGATTCATTGAATACATTGTGCCTTTTTAGATTATTTGCATCCATATTTAGTTTATCCATTATTGCTTGAATCATTATTGCTTGAATTCATTATTTCTTGAGTTATTCATCCATCTTGCATCTATTTAGCTTAATATGATGCTCATATAGATTAAATCCTTCGTCTTGGTGTAGTCTAGTCACTGGTATTGCTTATAAAAATCTGAGAGCAATCTTAGACTCGCATCTTTTAGAAGGAAATTAGTCGCTTTGTTATGGTTTATTATTTATTGATTATTGATTTACTAACCATACATGTAATGACTTAATTGAAGTGTTGTGCCTGCAACTATTAGCCTTATTACACTTTTTCACACATACATTTTTGGCGCCCATCGTGGGGCAGAAGACTACATTTTTCAGCCTCCAAGACTAACTTTTTTATTTTTGTTATTTTTCAGATTTTCGATCATACAGCTTTTGCGTCATATTGTATGACATTTCTCACAGGCCAAAATGACAAACTGCACATGTCGTATGAATTGAAATCCTGTATCGTACGATTTGGTAAAATTTGTCGTACAATTCTGTATTTTTTTGGTTAAAAGAACAAAAAAGCAAATTTTCAGATTCTGGTTTTCTGTTCAGATTGTTTATACTGACGACTGACCCTAGTTGTTTATTTGTCTATCTTAGAATTTTTCACAGCCTAATCAGTTTTTGCAGAATGCTTGTCGAAGAATATGCTTGTCGCACAAAGACAATATGACTACGTATTTGTTGTCTTTGCAGGTTGCTTGAGAAGAATCGACCAAACATCGTGTATTCTTTAAATTAATTTTTAGGCACCTAAATTGCTATCTAGTTAAAGAACAAATCTGTATTTTGTGTTTTAAGTAAATTCTGAGAGGTAGGAGAGTATGCTCTTGTCTTTTTCTAAACAATCAGAAATCTAGACCCTTGAGGCATTTTCTTTGTTTGAGATTTGTACATCTTTAGTAGGCCTGCCCTCCCGAGGAGCTTAAAAACTCTTAAAGTCATTACGACCAGTGTGAGGGGAATGACCTAAGTGGGAATGACTAAATGCTGAGTACTCCAACCCACTATAAAATAAACATGATTTGATGAAAATCAAGTCAACGACAGTGCTCACGAATAGCTCTCCTCAATACATTCAGGTATATTGAACCTTGGTTTTCAAGGCTAGGAGACCTCTTAATTGATTTTATACCTCGACGTGCCAAATGGACCCCTTACTAGATCCAATTAAAATATTTGTGCAAGAGAGATAGTAACTCTCCCAAGATACTTGTCATTTCGTGCGCCTATTAGTGTTTGGAGTTAGATAATACGGCATTGAGAATCCATTGCGTGAGACTCAACGGTTGTATTCTGATTAGCTATTGGGTGTGTACCCGAGTCTACAAGCAAAGGTTTTCTTCTCTCATGAAATTCCATAGGGCTTGCATGTTGTGATTGGAGTTACTATTCATACTACATGTTTTCTGTGTTTTCATCCCTCAAACTAAAACTGGAATACCAAAATTGGAGAAACAAGAAACAACTCAGTGATCAAAAAAAATTTCCATGTCAGAACTAGTCCATCCTAAGTCAAAATTTTGTCCAAAACTATTCTATCCTAGTCAAAACTCAACCCACCTCGGAATTGGTCATACTAAGTGTAGCGTCCTAAATTGTATGCACTTGCTAAAGCAGTACAATTTCACACCTAGTTTAGCACCCGCCTTGGCGCAGTTTGCATTTTGCATTGCATTTCCCCTTTAGCACTTAATTAATCAAATTAATTAGGTCTAAGGTTCTATTTTATCATCTCCCATATCATAAAGTTGGGCCCTTTTCATTAAAGTGTGCCCCTTTCATTTTATTCCTCTAATATATCATTTAATCTAAAACCCTAATTAGGTCCTATTTTGAACTTGGGGGCTTGATTTCGGGGGTCAAAACATCTCGAAATCACCTGTAACTTTGGGATTCGCTCTAAAATCATCATATTCGACGGCCCTGAAAATTTGGTGAAAAGTTGTCGGGACCATGGCGCCCGGCGTGCACATGGTCCCGGACATTTTTCCTGAAATTTTAGGAGCATGATCCAATCATAAAATAAAGCTTAACCCCAAGAAATGGCGGGAGATTCAATCTCTAGGTTGGCCAAAAGTTGAAATTAAGACCTAGGGTTTCATATATAAGAGCTCTCTTTCTTCATTTGACAGGGGAAGAATTTTGGTTTCAAGGACCTTCTATGCAGTGAAAGAGCAGATCTTTGAAGGCTTCAACAACATTCAACATTCATCCATGAAGCATTCATCAATTTCATTCATCCATTTAGGGCTTTGAAGATATTGAAGAGCAATAAGGGATCACCGACTGAAGATTGGCTTGTACCCCTCCCTTGGGGTTGGGTATGATTTCATGTTGTTTTCATGTCTTTGCATGAGCCTCATTATATCATTTGTATTCATGCTTTAGATCACTTTGCATCTTGATTTGGAGTATTTACATTATCATGTACAAGCAATTAGGGTTTACTTTCTAGGTTGCTCTAGTTTGCTTACTTGCATTTTAGGATCTTGCACACACACAAGGTCTGCACACACTACTTTTACAATACAACTTGGCTATTCGTGGAGGTGGAAACCACCAAAATGGGGGTTTGACTAAGGCAAAACCCTATATAGCCGCCCACCATACCTTCCAGATATAAGTGCAGGTTTCGGGATTCGGACGACGCCGCAAGTTGCAGATCCGACGGAAGCGGACCGAGACAGAACAACACACCAAATTTCAGAGCAAAAGACCAGGACAGGGGTGTGGGGCACCATGGTCCTGCCAGGACAGGGGCGCTGGGCGCCCTGGTCCTTCTATCAGACAACAAGTTTCAAACAGCTTTTTAGGTTGCAGAACAACAGTTTCAGGAGCAGTTTCAGGGGCAGTATCAGGACAGTGGCGCTTGCGCCCCCGTCCCAAACATTTTCACTCAGATTTTAACTCCGGGTATGCATTTGCATTCTTGTCTTGTCCTTGTGTTTACAACTTTCCATTGTTTAGTTTCAATTCTGCAATCTTGTTAGTAGTTCATACTTGCACTTTGGGATTAGGAATTGAACTTGTATCATTTTATCTTTCAATTACAACAAAGGAATAGAAACCCTAATAGATAGCCCGTGGCTCTCTCTTCCACAAAAAGAAGTAGCCAATTGTGTGATACCTCTAGGCTCTTTCGTATTCCACAATGTGTGTCAAAAGGTAGGATTAGGACATGTTAGCCTAGTCTCGCTTTTTCCCCTACACACTAAGTTGTCATACTCAGCTCTTGAAAAACTTAGAATATTTATCTCTTTCCTGAGAACAGTTGTACGAATCTGTTAATTTATCCTCCTGCTTCATATTCTATGTCATATGAGTCTGATTATTTATCGTCTGAGCCTCAATACTTTGTCATACGAATCCTAATAGTCTGTCGTCTGATGCTAAATCTTGTGTCATATGATAAAAAATTGCACTAAATAGTTTGTCGTCCTAGACATACCCATATGTCGTACGGTACTAGGTAGCAACTCGTATGAAACAAAACTATTGTTCTTTTGAAGCTATTGAATTATCGTCTGACTCATTAAAACCTATCATACGAGTCTCTGATTTTGTCATAACAGAACAATCAAACTTACCTAAAACAAATCTATAATGAGCATAATACTTGTTATCATCATCCTAAGCATAAACAGATCAAGATAGTGTACCTCTGCCATTTGTGTTGCATGATTTGGTAGATCATCTTTCATATAGTTCAATCAACTACTTATCAAACCTAAGTCACTTAGATAACATCTTATACAGGATAGATCGTTCCTGAAACCAGACCGAATCTTAGTCACTACTCTCGAATAAACTTAGATAAACATCTTATACAAGATAGATCTTTCCTAAAACTAGACTAAATCTTAGTTGCTTCTCTCAAACAATGCATTAACCAAACAACTGATAGTTCTGATACTTAATATAAGTACAAATCCAATAGCCAACAAGATGAGAGGGGGGGGGTGAATCATACAAACTTAATCATCCATAAAAACATCAGATTCATATAGCCAAAAACTGTCAAACATGCAAACTCAAAAGCATATGAACAATATAAACCTCATAACACCAGATTTAATGTGGAAACCCAAATAGGGAAAAACCACTATGGGATTTTAGACCCACTAAGAAATATACTCTTCTAGAGTATGCTCGGTTAAAAGCAAATCCTATTAAAGATTACAAACACATTGCTAGATGTGACCCGGTTAAGGGATTTCCCTCAAATCTATTAGGATCTTCACTTTGTTAGAAGTGACCTTGTCAAAGGATTTCAAACACTCAATTAGAATGTCACCTTGTTAGAGGATTTACATATAAGACTGTTAAGTCCACTTGGTTAAGAGATTTCCTGTCACTTTCACAAAATAATAGTAATACAATCTATCTGTAACTTCACATCTAAAATGCTAAAGCAGATTCCTATTTGTTCAATACAATCTAGACATAGAACTAATCTTGTCTATCTACTGGGCATCAATACTTTGTTATTCTAACAGGTCTTCAAGCTTTTGTGCTCGGTAATCACTATGTAGCATCCCTGTGCATACACTTGCCCGCATACATTGTTTATCAATAGTTTCCTATTTATAAACAATCTTCTAACTGCTTAATCTCCTTGATCACATTTCCCATGATCAATCATAGACATTAGATCTTCAATCTTGTCTAGGTTCATTGTATCTTTCGATCTGAAAATGTTTTACCCCACCTTGGAACTTGTGTTAGGGTAATGCGGTTCAATCTGAGCTGTAGATCTTCTTGCTGACTTTCCATTGCCTTAGATTTGTTTAACAAACTTCTTTCACGGCTTGCCAATCATTGATCTACTCCATCTCATCAGCTTCTTTCATTAAATATCATATGTAAACATTTAATGCATTCTGTTATAGCTCAATTACAACTCGGTGAATACTAAACTTCACTCGGTAGACATTCTGTCTTCATTAACCGATTGCGATAACCTTAGGGTTTACCAACTAGGTTCCTTAGGGTTTACCGACTAGGTTCTTTGTTTGATAACATAGTATAGTATTAACCTTTACATTTTACAACATATGTATGATGTTAAAACAATCTAAAACATCAAGATCTCATCATTGTCTAACTTGGTAGTAGTTGCCCATTGAATGACTTATCCCCTTATTCATCATATTCTTTCTTGTGTCTTTACCGACTTCTTTATAATCTTCATGTTATATTTCTTAAGATATGGCAACATCATACTGAATTAGAAAATCAATTTCTTGACATCAATGACAAAATAATAATATCAAGATAGTAAAACATCTTTAATCAGTTATGTCCATAATCATCAACAACCTTCTCAATATCCTTATAATGTAATATTGCCAACAACAACTAGATTCGAAATTTATCTTGACCTCTACATCACAAACAACTTTAGGTCACACTAATCCATAAAAATGCCTACTCAAACCAGAAGCTCTTCTAAAAATTCTGACAAAAGTAAGAAACCCATGACTACCTTGTCTAAACAAATTCAAGTTCTCAAGAGAGAAATATATGATATTCAAGCTCAATGAAAAGATTCAATGACTCCTCTTGAGATAAAATTTCATAATATCAATAAAACTAGACTTCAAGAAATGCTAAAACAATTACGTAAGATGGAACAAAAAGTAATTGGAAATCAAAAGCCAAATCTCATACAAGATCACAAGGCATCTTCACCAAGACAAAAAGACATACATTCCCTAGATAGACAGTTTACACCTTTGGGGCAATCTATTGAGTTAGCTTTGGAAGAGCTACTTAATCATAATCTTATCATATTGCCTAAAAAGACCACATGGGGATGTGAAGTTTTGAGTAAATACTGTGCATACCATAGGCATAACAAACATAAGACTTCAATGTGTATGGAATTGAAACATAAGATTCAAGATCTCATTGATATTGATGTCATTAAAATTGAAGATCCCAATGACTCACCTAAAGAAAAAGAAGGAACTATTTCTAAGCATGATCAAAATTATGAATCTGTGTCTAGCAATGGCTTACATGTAGCCTCCATTTATTCCATGATGCCTCCATCTTCTAAGGCTTCTCAATCAACAACAATCCATATCATATCCCTCAAACAATGAACCTAATGTTGAAACTTTTCATGTTGACCTTCAGGGTTTATCTCCTATGGAAATTCAAGCTAATCTCAATCTTGATATTAGTTCCTCACATGATTTAAAAATCCTAGATCCTATGCCATCATGCAGTCCAATTCCAAACATTCCCACTTCAGATAATCCCACTCAAAATTATTCCCCATCATGCCAAAATATGGAGACCTTCCAAGAATCCTCTATGCCTATGCAAAATCCTATTCCTTCCCTAGAAGTGGTTCCGTACCAGGAGGATAATTTAAAGAATGAGGAAACAAGTCCTATAATAAATCAAGATCAAGACACCAAAACTCCTCAATCCCATCCAATGGTTGAAAAAGATCTTACCTCCCTATAATCCCATGAGGATCCCATTATACCTTTCCATTTCTTTCAAGATGACCCCCTTCCATCTCAAGAGCAAAGCATACTTCTTAAGAAAGATCATGATGCATCTTCCACATTTTCAAATGATCCTATTCAAAATGAAGAGTCAAATACTCTATCCAATTTGCATGAGAAGATTAAAGTATACCTTCATCTCCTTTTCATAATCCTCCACATTCACCTCAAGGATCCATCATGCCTACAAATCCCTCTTATGATCCTACAAGTCAACATGTTTATAAACGCAAAGGGGTAGACCTTCACAAGCAAGAACCAGTCCATGTTAAAGAAACTATTAAGGGTCATGGTCTCAATGACATTCCTCAAAATGTTGGTATCTTTCCTCAACCAAAATATAGGTACATGCCTTCCCCTTCATCTTTTCCATCTATTTTAGGACCCTATATTCCTCCATCCTTTGTACAGGATCAACAAAGGTGTACATCTTTGCATACCTTCTATCCATCTAGAAGGACACAAAGGCCCATTGAGCAAAAGAAAGCAAAATAAAAAGCTATATGGGTTCCTAAGGCACTTGTAGAAGCAATGCATTCTAAGAAACTGTAAAAGCACGAAAAGTAAAAAACCATGTGGATCTCTTAATGTCTTCTTGAAGCACAACTGTCTAAAGAAAAATCCAAATCAATAGCCAAGATTATTGTTCCTCCATCCAAGCCTTCCAAATCTATTTCTCCATCACCTCCTTCCTCTATTTTGGATCTTTATGCCCCAAAATTTCTGGTTGTTCCTCCATCCAAATCTCAAAATCTGAGATCCACTTTTCCTCTATCAATCCACATCCCTCAAGATGTGTGCCAATGGTGATACTGCAAACGTTTCCATTCGCTTATGCACCAAAATTTCAATATCTAGTCCATTATCCAATACCTCCTTTTCATCCTTCCATACCCCTTATCCAATCCTTTGCATAAGACTTTGCCCTAGTTTCATCGCAAAATCCAAAAACTAAGGAACTCAACATTGGAGATGTTGGACATGTACACTTAGCTGAGTCCTTCTTGGAAATACATCTTTATGCTGGACCAATGAACTACCTACACAAAACTCCCCGACCCTATGAACAACATGCACCTTCAATGATATCATATCTAAGGGCTGGGTTAGTTCAGATTTTGCTTTTTGCACTGAATATCATTTTCTTAAAAGCACTACATCACATATAGTTTCTTTTTCAAATGCATCTCATTCATACAATTTCTGCATTTGCATATAGCAGCATTAATAAAACAAGGCAACTGTCCATGTTTATCATTTGTTTGCATTCAAAACAAATAAGGGTTGTCTTCTTTCTTAGATATTCAGACATGAAGTCCTTGAGGTCATAAGGTCATTCATTTTCAACATTACCCTGTGACGACACTTTACTTATGGTTGGGTAGTGATTTCAATATTTGAGACTTGTTAACCCAAAATCTATCAATTGCTATATCTCAAACACATTAAAAAATCTCTAATTCATTCTAGACACCTAGTTGATCATATGACTAGTGAAAAATCTAAAATTCTACTTCAGCGTCGATGTAATTGTCACACCCAAGTAGGTTTCATTACTTACAAGTCAAGGAAAAAAAAAAGTGTTATGCCAAATATTCATCTCAAGGCAAAAGAGCAATGATATATTACTTACAAAAAACTTGACTATGGGAACATGCGGGTAACTCCATCAGGGCTATGGACGCCTACTCGCAATGGAGCAATATTCAATAAATTACAGTCTATAACCTTGTCAAAGCTCTCAAAGCTTGCTGGCAGTGAGGCTCTATTCGGGATGCTTTTGAAGTTAGAATAATCCATGTAGCTAGTCATATAGGATTCTAAGGATCTTTAGTGAACACAAGAGTAGGAATTAACTCATTTGCACTCACATGGGCAAAAGAAGATCAAAGTTTCAAGAATCTATGGGGAAGTTTTCTGCATCTCCATTTATAAATCCTATTCACTAAGTGTGTTAATTTGGATGTTCCAAGAGACTTTAAGGATCGATTGACCGCTTATCTATGAAATGTTTTGTACCTCCAATTCAGTTGGTGTATTACAAAGTGCTAACCAAACACAATCATCCTTGTTCAAATAGGAAATGCATCTTCATCATGCATATTGCATTAACATAGGTCATCAAAAAGTCATTGTCTCCATATGCATTCTACATATCATCATGTCATATAGGTCTGCATACTGGGGGCATAACTGAGAAAATCCTGAAAAAAAAAGATAATAAAAGGTCTTGAACAAACTCCTAAAAATCATAAAATGTCTTGGACAAAATCCTAAAAACAAAAAACTCACAAAATCAAAAAAATTGAAAAACCGAAGCAATAAATCATAGACTATCCTTCAAATCAAATCAACATCAGACAAACTCTCAAGGTCAACAATCGAACTTATCGCATGTCTTATTAATCAATCTATCAAACTTTATCAAACATCAACATGTCTTATACAAGGAAGGGTACACTCGAAACCAGACAAATCGGTCTTATACAGGGTACTTACTCTTTGAAACCAGACATTGCTATCAATGATCATCAAATCAAAACAATGGCATCGATCAGTATGGTTGCTGGATTTTATCCAAGTTCGTCTTATCTCTTGTACTAAAGTGTTGCATCTACGCTTTTGCTTATATATATATTTTAGTCACATTTGTGACATCCTGGTTCATTGGAACCCCCATGGCTTGAAACTGATTAATGTCCTAGTCTTAGGTTAATCGACAGAGCAATTTACATATCCTAAGAAGTATCAACCAAGTCATCTTTCCATCAGTGAAACCTGGTCGTCCACTTTGAGTCAGTCACTTGTCCCCTAATTACTGAAGAGTTTTATCACTGAGTACACAGGCAAACAACAAAATTGAAAACAATCACTGAAAAGTTTGAGCTATGAATGAAAATTTACTTTGTATGTTGTCTTTTATATTGATTTTTGATTATTATCCCTCTAAGTAACTCAAGGAAGTCTATCTTGACTAAGAGGGGCAAGGATTGGGGGCATAATATTTTCTTTGTTTTCTATTTGTAGGAATGATTTTGATGATCTGGAAACATCTAATAAGATGGGTGTTTTTTATAAGATCCTTCACATAAAGGTGAAATCGCCACACATACCTTGACTTCGCTTACTTGAATGCTATAGGGGGGTTCCTATCATTTCTTTGTCTGTTTTGAGATAATTTCTTTATATGCAATCCAGGTCCCTACGAAATCTGTCCAAGGATATGAATGAAAAAAAGGGTCATTGCGGACAAGATAATTAATATTGCACATGAAAAGAAAGGAACTCTAATATGCCTGTTATGTTTGTTATGCTCGGTGGTGAAACTTAAGCATTTTAAATCCAGTGACTAGGTTTAGGTTGCATTTCATTTTGCATCTCATTTAGCATTTCATTCTGCATTTTGTGAATTTAGAGTGATTTCGGTATGGTAATAATCTCTTTATATTCTGAATGAGAGTTGGATGCATCATCATTTCTTAGCTAAGTGGTCTCTTTTTCATCATTTCTCTGATCAAGTACTTGTGTTTGAGATGTTAGCTGTATACATAAGCATCTTATATAGATTCATACATTTCATTATCACTCATTTCCATTCATCTTATTGCATTAAAAAAATTTAAAAAAATAAATTTTTGCATCATTCATTACTCATTACTCATTTTCATCATTTATTTGCATATGAAAAGAAACAAAATAAACATTCATATTCATCTACATTACATACATCCATGCTAAATAAGAAATGCATACATATAGAATAAAGCATATATAAAGCATCTCATAAACGAATCAACACAAGTACGATGAAGTCAAATCAGATCTTGTATATATATCATATAAAGTCTCAGAATACAAAATGATGTCAACTAACATCTACAAACTCCCATCGGAGCAAGAATCGTATAGGCTACAAAAAATGGGTGTGTCTACAAAAAAATCTCAGAGCTACAAAAAGAATATCTAGCTCTTGACTTCTCCCTCATCTCCTGGTGGAGGAGGTGGAGCCTACTGACCGAGATCCTGACGAGGTGCCTGATCTCCCTCTGATCGTGTCATATACTACGAGTATGGTACAACTTGCTGCGCTACAGGAACAACTATGCTATAAGCTACAACGTAATAAGCCACCCGACTAGTCTGGTGCAAAACCTCCTACAGTAAAGCATCTATCTCTACCCTCCTCTTTTCTCTCATCTCTGAGACTTGACGATCTCTCTTTTCTCTAAGCTCTGCTAGTTGTTGGTCTCACTCTGCTAGCTGAGTCTATGCCACTATCAACTGTGACTGTAAATCCGCTAGATGTACTCTCATCAATCATGTTGTGTCGCCCCCCTACTCTCTCGCAAGCTCTCCACCCCCATCTCTGCCTCCATCTCCTCCCGCCTCTATTGGACCTGTCTAGGAGCTACTCGCTCCTCCTCACCTCCACCCAACCTAACACCAACACTACCTAGGGATCCACCCTCACCCCTCCATTGTCTAACTCCAGTTGGAACCCTACTGTTGCTAGCACCAGGATCGCCACCTATCCGCCTTAGAGCCTTGCCTCTCTATCCCTGTCCCTATCTTTGTCCCTGTCCCTGTGCGGGGGCATCATCCTCAATCTCCTCAATACAAGGTGCCTGCTCTGTCAGATCTGTAAAACTAGGGAATGGAAGTTGCTGGAACCAATCCCTGTACTGGGGAAATACCCCCGCATCTTCAATGTCATCCATGTAATCCCACCAAAGTCACTGCAATCCAGTCACCTCCTGCATACCCAAGGCATAAGATAACCTCAGTGCTCATCGCTGCCTCTCCTCATCAGCATATCTCGTGTATGTTGTGAACTCCTGCGAGATCCCCTGAGGCCTACCATACTGCCTCATCACTCAAGATACCACGAATCGCTCCACCACAGTCTGCTATCTACCAATGAGTGGGTGCATAATGAACAGATCTCTGCGTATGATCCTCTAGTCATCCCATGGCTCTAGGCCCCTATAAGGTCTCCATACCATAGCTATCAAGTCATATAACTATCATTGCCAGAAATTAGTCTTGCTCAGATGGGGCTACATGACATATCCTGAATATCTATATACAATCGACTGACCAAGCTCCCTACCATCATCTACAATCAGCCTACAAAATGGGAGGTGCTCCCAAGCCCATACCTGTAAAATCAAGACTCCTACAGCCATGCTCTTCCTCTCCCAATAAACAATCTCATGCATCTCACGATACATGTGGGCCAATATACAAGAACCTAGCCTAGTCTTTGAGGGGTCTCAACAAGCCTCTTCAGCATCCTGCCCCATCCACAAAGGAATCTTTGTTGTCCTCTATCCAGCATAAGAAAACAACCGATAAACCCTGCTATAACACAAGCCAGAGGAAAAGCCTCACTATACCTGCTCATCATAATGTCCCAACTGATAGAGCGTGTCAAGATTTCTGGATCCTTCAATACACATCTGACAGCCTGTAATCCAGGAAGTTGTGTTGCATCATAATCTACCTTACCCCCAGCAAAAGGGATACCGAGAATCCTGTTAATGTCCTTGGGAGTGATGGTCATCTCCCCAACTGGAAAATGGAAGGTGTTATGATCAGAATGAAATCTCTCTACTAACATTGTGAGCATCCTGTGATTCACATGGATATCGGGTAACCTAAGAAGGTGGGTGAAACTGCACAAATCAATATGTGCCTAATCAACATCTGACAACTACTGAACTAATGCCATAGTAGGTGGATATACGCATCTGAAAAGAAGATGAGGCAAATGAACCTGCAAAAAATCAAACAACGAAGCGTAAGAAAACATTCCAAATAAGCCTACAAGAGAAGTAAAAAAATACGTAAATTCAACTACGGCAATTGCCAAGTCAAAATTTCAAGTTTGCACCTTCAAAAATGCTCACTATTTTCCAAACGATAAAATACAAAAATGCAGAAACTCGTACGAGTCAGGATTAGGGCTCATACGATAAAATAATCCCATACGATATAAGACTAGACTTAGGACCACAAAATGGTCTCTTATGAATGTTGTCATATGATACAAGGGTAGGCCTCACATGATAAAACTAATGATTCTAAATGACAAAATACATTATCAGTTTGTCGTACGAGACAGGATCCTATCTCGCATGAAAAAACGTGAAAGCCTGACTATAAACGTGCCAAAAACTTGAAAAATCAACAAAAAAATTCAAAATTAAAATGAATAACAAGCTTAAGATTGATCACTTACCGTTGGCTCATAGTCCCAAGGTTGATTATGTCATCTTTGTCACTCGAATCGATGCTCATAGATGGGGACCACCATTTTTCTTTGCAGAAGGCTTTTTGAATTTTCAAACTTGGAATGTTAAAATGACCTGAAAATGATACTTTTACCCCTTATATAGCCAAAACCCTAATTTTTCAACTTGCTCCGATGGACATGAAACTTGTACCTTTAGCTAATTTGCCCATTTTGATTCCATTTTTAGGATTGAAATAGAAATTCAAGATCATTTTGCTAGTCAATTTCACAAAATTTGGACCACTTAGCGCTTTTTCATCAAATGCTCATTCTATCTTCAAATTGCGCTCAATTTCTCATGAATCAACGCTGAATCTCAATTTTATTCTACACAACAACTTTGTGCTCAACTTCAACATCAAAATGAAATATTCAAATATTCCTCAGAATCATTTATGCTCAAATAATTATCATAGCCAAAAATTGCCAATAATCATGTACCCTCGCTGTCTTTCGATTTCGCTCCCGAGGGGGCATACTCGTGACCTTATGACCTCACATCTTCAAAGTCGAGAAAATTTTCAAATCTTCATCAAAGTTGCGCAAAAATCTTTTTCAACTAAAGAAAATCAAATTCTTATTGCTAAGGAGCATCTCAGCTTCATCGCTTGACATCAAGTTGAGATCTCTCGATCATCTGAATCGAATCAATCGCTAGGGGCATATCAGTTTCATCGCTTCAAATCAAGCTGATATTTGTCTTCATCTGAATCAATCTCTTAATGTTAATCAGTTTCATCACTTTTCATCAAGCTAATTATTCATTTAAACTCAATCAACAGTTTAAAGAGTATCTTCGATCACACACTCAATCTGAGCGGGTGTTCAGTTTCATCACATCAAATCAAGCTGGACAGTTTATCTTCGCTCATTGTGTCTTGATCCATCAAGTTCAAGACCAATTTTATCTTTGCTCACTGTGTCTAGTTCAGTCAAGTTCAGGATCAGTTTTTGCTTTAATCAGACTATGTTCAGCTTCTTTGCTTCAAATCAAGCTAAACACCTTGCTTTTTATCTGGTTCATGATCAATCAAGTTCAGAACTGGTATGTCCTAGACATCAACTATTCTTTGAACCAACGCATTGCTCGTGCATTAATTCAAAGAGGGGCAAATGTAATACCCTAAAAATGGTCATCTAAACCATGGGCCCCTAATCTCGACAACATCACCAAGGTCCTAACCAAAGGCAATTAAATCAACTTTGAGCACATTATTAATTCTTTAATCATCAAATGTCACATGGCAAATCAATTACTCAATATTAATTAAATGTTTATTTAATTAATTAAATCATTCCAAGAATATCATTTTTGATCAATTATCTTGTTTAATTTATTAAATATCCTAGCATATTTAATTAATTAATAAATTTGCCATTTAATCATGCAAAAAAAGAGTTAATTTATTACAAAGAGGAATTAATTACAAAGCAAGAGTTGAATTGAAAATAAAATAAAAGAATTAAATTGAGAGAGAAATCAAACTTGAGATATTATTTCTTCTTCTAAATTTAGAACTTGAAATTGGAAAAGCAATTAATTGAATTATTGATCATTTTCTAAAATTGGAACTCAAAGCTTTTCAGAAAAAGAAGTTCAGTTGCATTGAAAAGACTCTTTTCTTGAATAAACCAAAGATTTATCTATTTTTATCACAAGTGCATGGAATTAACTAAATCTTATTTCCAATGCAACTTGAACTTCTTATCTAAATGCATTTCAATTAAACTATAATTGGAATCTATCTCAAGGTTAACTGAACACGATTTCTCAATTATTTTCAATTAATCCTAAATTGAGCTTTTTTGTAATTCTCTATAAATTCATCCTTCAGCTCTCATTCAAAACACCCCAGAGATTTTTGAGAACACACTTGGAGACTATTATTACGCTAATTTTGCTCTGGAGTCATTGAATACATTGTGCCTTTTTAGATTATTGCATCCATATTTAGTTTATCCATTATTGATTGAATCATTATTGCTTGAATTCATTATTGCTTGAATTATTCATCCATCTTGCATCTATTTAGCTTAATATCATGCTCATATAGATTAAATACTTCATCTTGGTGTAGTCTAGTCACTGGTATTGCTTATAAAAATCTGAGAGCAATCTTATACTCGCATCTTTTAGAAGGAAATTAGTCGCTTTGTTATGGTTTATTATTTATTGGTTATTGATTTACTAACCATACATGTAATGACTTAATTGAAGTGTTGTACCTGTAGCTATCAGCCTTATTTCACTTTTTCACACACACAAGGAGTAACCTCACTGGAGGATTTAAGAATCCAAGCTAATGGACCACCTTGTTAGAGGATTTAATGAGTAACCAAGCTTGTTAGAGCTTACCCGGTTAAGGGATTTCACTACTACTGTAATTGTTAGAAAACAATGGGTTTTCTTGATCTGTCTGAGTAGCACTACATTTGCTTGATCAAATCCTTCAAAGCTTCAATCTGCTTTATCACTTTGAACCATTCTTTTCAATCCTTCAATCAATGGAAAAGCTTCACTTTCTGGGTATTGTTGACTCATCCATTGTTAAAGATTTGCGAATTGATTGTCAATTTTCTCCAATTGGTCAATAGAAACCCTAGTTAGTGATTCCTCTACATCATGAGAATTATGAAAAGAGTGAGGATAAATGGAGACATTTGTAGGATTGGAAGAACCACCAACATCCTCATGAAATAAGCTATCCAAATTAGGCTCCATCTCCTCAGTAATTAAACCTTGGGAAGCCTTAATTCTACAACTTCATCTCATGAAGATATTATAGGTTGAACTAATAATAGTAAAACTCATGCACTAAGGGAGGGAAATTTGAAATTTGCAAAATAATTAAATAATGCAAGAGTTTTTAGAAAAAAAATTGATTGAAAGAATAAAAAACAATAATGTAACCTCCTACGAAATTTAAATTTAAAATTAGGGCCTTGCTAAAATAACGTCTTAATTTAAATTTGAAATTATCCATAAGAGATTTAAATTTAAAATGATCTAAAGGAAATTTAAATTTAAAATTAGGCCTTGAAAAAATAACCTCTTAATTTTAAAATTTAAATTTAAAATGTAATGTTGGAATTTGGGAATCAATTTAAATCTAAAACTTAGGGCTCTTTTAATTAACCACTTAATTTTAAAATTTAAATTTGAAATTTAAAATTTGATCCAAGATTGCAAATATGGATTTGAAGCCACTCTAAAATGATAAATTCAAAATTTAAACAACCCACAAGCTCAATTTTAATAATTTTGAAAATTAGGGTTTTTGCAATTAACCACTTAATTTTAAAATTTAAATATGAAATTTGACTTGCAAGTGAAAATTTGAATTTTGGAATTGAAAACACTCAGATCTGAAACAATTAATCCAAATTATACAATTCACAAGCTCAATTTTAAAATTTAAAATTAGGGTTTAGTGAAATTAACCTCTAAATTTTTAAAATTTGCAAGGAAATTAAACTTGAAAATGAATTTATTTGAATTTTAAATTCCATACACACTCAGATCTGAAAACAAAAATTACAATTAAAGGTGTAAGGAGTTAGGTTCACCAAAATGTGAAGGGGAAAATTGATTTGGCAATTTGCAACATAGAAGGGAGAAATCACCAAATCAATTTCACTTAAAACATTTGCATTCAAAAGAGGGAAGGGAATCCACTAGATTCAATCACAAATTAGATAAGAAGTGAATAATGAATGGATTGGATTAATTTTTGTGTGGTTTTTCCTCTCTTAAATTGTAAGTTGAAATGTTGAATTAAGGTAAACTGCTGAAAAATAAAGGTAAAATTGAGAAAACAGTGAGCTACAAATGCAAGATTTTTGTGTGCAGCTAGATCTGAGCAGTATAAGCCAAGTCGGATCTGATCTTTGAAAACGTTCCTAAAAATTTGGGACCATGGCACATCACAATGGTCCTCCAAACTTTTTGTTAGAATCAAGGATCATTGAGAGGGGGGGTGAATTAGTGATATGCCAGAAATCAAATTCACAAACTTATTCTTTGTCCACCGGTTAGCAATGAATAACAGTAAAGAACATAAACAAGAAATAAATAAAGTACAGATCCACAACCCTAGAATTTTTATGTCGAAACCCAGAAAGGGAAAAACCATAGTGGGGTTGGTGTTGGAATTGCATGAAGGTTGCATTGAAGAAGTATATTAGGAAGTGTTATCATTGATGTCAATAGCAACCAATAATGAAGAAGTAAAAGCAACTGGTAATGAAGCAGTAAAAGCAACTAGTAATGAAGCAGAGAAGATCAACCAGTACCCCTATTCAGTTGAGAAGCAGAACCCTAAACGATGAATCTTCGAGATTGGTTGTGATGATTTATGACCGAATGATGATCGGTGATGAAGATACCATAAAAGCATGTTGCACGTGATGAGTTTCTAGAAGGTTTTGACGTGTAAAAATAACTGCTTATCTTGGGAATGATCAAATGCATAGTATGAAGTGACAAACGTGTGATGTCTTACAAGATTCAAACTGCGATGATCTAGGAGCGGTTGTAGATGCCTAGAAGAATGTAAAGTTGATTGCAATGTAATCTAATGGCCAAGATTGAACCGATGTGTTTGTAATCTCTATGAGAATTTGTGTTTGTGTTGTGTTACTGACCTAATGTATTTGTTTATAAGGTTGATGGATTGATTGAATGAGTCATTGGCAAATTTGAAAAAGTGCAAAAGTGATTGTTGCCAAACCAGAAGGTGTGTCTGCAGAATGATGTGAAGACAGATAGGAGTGGTAAAGGATCTGATTCTGCAAAGAAGTGCTATTACCAGATCGATCAAAGAAACTGTTGTTCTCTAACCATTACAGCAGTTTGAAATCCCCTCACAGGGTAAGCTCTAACAAGCTTGTTGTTGAAATTCTCTAACTAGGTGATCCATTAGCTTGGATTTGAAATCCTCCAGTGAGGTTACCTTTAACAGGGTATTTGTAGTCAATCCCTTAACTGGGTGGTCCTTAACTGGATCTGTTCCTAACAAAACATTCTTGTATAAGCTTCTAACCAAGCTTGGCTCCTAACAGGGTGAACTTCAGAAGAGTTGAAAGAATACTTGTGGGTATTCATCCCCACCATGGTTTTTCCCATTTGGGTTTCCACGTGAAAAAATCACTGTGTCAAGTGGTGAATGATTTTCTAGACATGTTTTTGGTATGGTTGATATGAATGATTGGTAAATCTACACAGATATATTTAAATGATTGAAAACGATTTGAAATATGTTATTATTGGTATTAGTGAAGTGATTTAAGGTTTTGGTCAAAGGATATTTAAGTTTCATATCTGTTGCATTATATCACTGAAGTATTAGTTCAACTAGTAAGGTTTAACAGGGAAACTACAGGTTTGTTAAAGTGACTAAACAGATAAACTTTGTGAGTTGATTCTAAGTTGAAAATAATTTTGGTGAAAATTCAGTTAATTTTCCAACTATTGATTCACCCCTCCCCCCTCTCAGTAGTTGACTAGATCTTTATAGTTTCATCATATTATCAATTGGTATTAGAGCATTCCAGGTCCTCTCGAGTGTAAGCCTAATAGATTGAGGAAAAGATCCAGGAGAAAATGATGAAGAGAGAGGGTCTGAGCTTCAATAGAGATAACTACAAAATCTGGAGTGATAGGATGAAGATTTACATCAAGAACTTAGGAAGTTAGTATTGGGATCATGTTGTTACTAAGTATAACTTGCCTAGTGGAACTCTAATAGATGATCAGAAGAAGGAGCAATTGGAGAACAACCAAGCATTAGAAACCATCATCAGTACCTTGTTAGATTCAGAATATGTTGATGTTCATGGATTGGAGATTGCACATGAAGTTTGGAAGAAATCGGAAGAAATATATGGCAGTATGAGAATGGTTGAAGGAGAAAACATTCAACAGTATGGTCAAAGAATCAAGGAGATAATTGGAGAAATCAAAAGTGTTGGAGGTATAGTGGATGATGCCACTATGGTTAGAAATGTATTGAGAACCCTTCTACCTGTCTACACTATCAAAGTTGCAGCCATTTAAGAACTCAAATCTATTGACAAGACAAAGGTAACTCTTGACTCTATCATTGGTAAATTGACTGCATTCGAATTAGATGGTTTTGATGGAAGTGTTCAAAGGTCACAATCTGCATTTAAAGCCTCACTCTCAACCCTATTAGTAAGGAAAAGTAGAGAAGTAAGTTATAGTCATGAATCTAGATCCAACAAAGAGGTGGATGATGAAGATATCCTGATGGAATTTGAGGCATTGTTAGCCAAGTGATTACCCAGAGGTACCGGTAAGTATAGAGGTAAATTAACATTGAAATGTTTTGCATATAACCAGATAGGACATATTGTTGCTAACTTTACTAATGGAGATATTGAGGAAAAACAAGAGAAATGTAGGAAGTTTAAAGGAAAAGGAAAAATAAATTGTCTCATTGTAGTGGATGAAGGTATTACAGATGAAGAATCTGAGGTAGATACAAATAAGGAAATTCTATTTGTTGCTACCAAAGAAGACATCACATTAGAAGGAATTGGTCTCTCATTTGGATAACTCAGATGACTAGATTATAGATAGTGGTTGTTCACACCACATGAGTGGTGACCGGAGCAAGTTTCTAACACTGGATGAATTTTATGGAGGTGTTGTTAGATTTGGGAATAAATCTCCCTGCATGGTGAAAGGAAAAGGATCCATTTCCCTGAATGGTAAGAGTAGTGCAGATGATGTCTACTAGGTTGAAGGTCTGAAACACATTCTTTTGAGTGTATCTCAACTCAATGACAAAGGTTACCCTTTAGAATTCAAGAATGGAGTTTGCACGATCTTTGGAAGCAAAGGTGAATTGATTGCAATTGGCAAACAAACCAAAGGTAACCTTTTTCACTTAAACTCTAAAGTCAACAGTTGTTTGATTGCAAAAGTAGAAGATAGTTGGCTTTGGCATTGGAGGTTTTTCCATGTGAATTTTGATAACATTATAAGATTCAGCAAGTCAAAATTTATAAGAGGACTGCCATAGTTCGACAAATTGGTGAATGCTTTGTGCAAGGAATGTCAGTTAGGGAAAATCACATCCTCAACCTTCAATAGAAAATCTTTCTTAGCTAAACATTTGCTAGATTTGGTTCATACTAACCTATGTGGACCAATGAAGACTAGGAGTATTCAAGGAGATCGGTACTTCATGATATTTACTGATGACTGCTCAAGGATGATGTGAGTCACGTTCTTGAAAGACAAGACAAAAGCATAAAAAAAATTTGAAGTATTTAGAGCCTTGGTTGAGAATGAAAGTGGAAGGAAGCTAAAAAATTTAAGAACTCATCAAAGTGGTGAATTTACTTTAGAGGAATTCACTAGATACTGTGTAAACAATGGGATCAAGGGGCAACTATCTGCACCAAGGACACCACAACAGAATGGTATTGCAAAAAGGAACAACTGGTCAGTGGTTGAAGCTGCTAGGACTATGTTAATTCAAGGAGGTGCAGCTAAGACATTTTGGAGAGAAGCTATCAACACAACTATTTATACAATGAACCATATATTGGTCAAAAGAGGTAAGGACAAAAAATCCTATGAATATTGGTATCGTAGATCACCGAATGTCAGTTACTTCAAAATTTTTGGTAGCAAATATTTTATTAAAAGAAGTGATTATATTGGAAAGTTTGATGCCAAAAGTGAAGAAGGCATATTTCTTGGTTACTCCACCAAGAGAAAAGCTTACAAGTGCTACAACAACCGAACTAAGAAGATCATTGAAAGTGTCAATGTCCGAGTAGATGAATTTCCTGAAAAATCTGAAGAAACCAGCAAGAAGAAGGAAGAAGAAGAACCAAACACACTATTTTTGGAATCAAAACCGGTAAAGCCAGAATTTGGAGAACTAAATATAGAAACCCCAGTTTAACCGAAATAAGAAGGTCCAATAGAAGATGAAGAAAGTGAAGAAGAAGAAGAACCTGAAAACCAAGATCATGTTATTCCAAGGTATGTCAGACTCAATCACAACCCCGATCAGATTATTGGAGATAAGAAAGCAGGTCTGTTAACTAGAAGAGGTCTAAGAGAAAACTCTTGTATGATCTCCACCATTGAGCCTAGAACAACAAAAGAAGCCTTTGCAGATGAAGACTAGATCAAGGCAATGGAAGAAGAACTTGATTAGATAGAGAAGAATAATACATGGTCATTGGTACCCAGACCGGAAAACAAGAATGTAATAGGCACAAAGTGTGTATTTAGAAACAAATTGAATGAAGATGGAGTAGTGGTCAGGAATAAATCCAGTCTGGTATGCAAAGGATATGCACAAGAAGAAGGTGAAGATTATGGTGAGATAGTTGCACTAGTAGAAAGATTGGAAGGAGTAAGGATTCTATTTGAATTTGCAACATATAGAGGATTTAAGGTATATCAGATGGATGTTAAATCAACATTCTTAAATGAAATATTGGAAGAAGAAGTCTACATGGAACAGCCAAATGGTTATGCATTAACTAAAGAAAAGGATATGGTGTGCAAGCTACATAAGGCACTATATGGATTGAAACAAGAACCAAGAGCATGGTATGAAAAATTGAACTCTCACTTAGTAAAGATAGGTTTTCAAAGAACCGGTGAAGATAGTAACATATATCTCAAGAAAGAAGGAGATAAAATACTAGTAAGTGAGGTATTTGTTGATGATATCTTTTTTAGAGGTAATTATGATATATATCATGATTTTGCTAATGAAATAAAGAATGAATCTGAGATGTCACTGGTAGATGAGATTAAAAAAATTCATAGGTTTGCAAATCCAACAGATGAAGGACGGAATTTTTATTACACAATCCAAGTATGTGAAGGAAGTGTTGAAAACTTTTGGAAAGGGAGATTGTAAAATAGTTGGAACACCAATGGTTATAGGCTGTAAATTGTCAAAGGAAGATGATTTTGCACCAGTTGATGAAAAGAAATATAGATCCATGATAGGTAAGCTACATTATGTTGTCCACAACAGACCGAACATTGCTCATGCAGTAGGATTGGTTGCTAGATTTAGAAAAATCCAAAGGAGTCACACATGATTGCAACCAAAAGAATTTTTAGATACTTGAAAGGCACAATAGATTATGGATTATGGTATCCATATGTAGGAGACTTTGACTTAAAATTCTATACCGATGCAGATTGGGAAGGCAATATTAATGATAGGAAAAGTACAATTGGAGGAGCATTTTTTCTTGGAGACAGATTAGTGTCATGGAGTAGCAAGAAACGAAGTTGTATCTCTCAATCAACTAGAGAAGTTGAGTATGTTGTAGCTTACATGAATTGTACATAAGAAATTTGGACGAAACACATATTGGAAGGTTTCAAGCTGAAGATATCATAACCGGTAAGATTTTTTTGTGATAACACAAGTGCTATAAATATTTCTAAGAACTCGGTGTTGCATGCTAGGACAAAGCATATAGAGTTGAAGTATCATTTCCTGAGAGAGAAAGTTCAAAGAAAAGATGTATCACTGGAGCATGTTTCCACTAAAGAACAACTAGCAGATATTTTTACTAAACCTCTACCTAAGACTACATTTGCATATCTCAGAGGTGAGTTAGGGGTTGTAGCCCTACATGAAGTCAATTAAGCAGATATGGAAGACATCAATCCTGGAGCCTATTGAAAATATTGAAGAAGGATTGGTGAAGAATGGAGCTACTCCATAGGGGGAGTAGCTCATTGCAGATCAGTGAAGCATGGATAAGAAACAAAATGGTTTACCTTCACTTTGGCATTGTTGTCAAAGGGGGAGAAAAGTATATGTTAAGGAGAGAAGACAGATTGCAAACCAGTTACCAACTAAAGATATGAAGATACAGTTGAAGGATAATATATCTTGCAAAATGTAAACCAGGATTCCTATACCTAAATCATTTGATGGATGTTTTACTCTCAATCATGACAATCAATTGGTATTGATATTTGTGTTGCCATCAATGCCAAAGGGGGAGAATGTTGGCATTGCATGAAGATTGCATTGAAGAAGCATATTAGGAGGTGTTGTCATTGATATCAATAGCAATCGGTAATGAAGCAGTAAAAGCAACCGGTAATGAAGCAGTAAAAGCAATTGGTAATGAAGCAGTGAATATCAACCAGTAACCCTATCCAGTTGAAAAGAAGAACCCTAACCGATGAATCTTGGAGATTAGTTGTGATGATTTATGATCGGATGATGATCAGTGATGAAGATGCCACGAAAGCATGTTGCACGTGCTGAGTTTATAGAAGGTTTTGGTGTGTAAAGATAACCATTTATCTTAGGAATAATCGAATGTATAGTACAAAGTGACAAACGTGTGATGTGTTACAAGATTCAAACTACGATGATCTAGGAGTGGTTGTAGATGCCTAGAAGAATGTAAAGTTGATTGTAATGTAATCTAACGGTCAAGATTGAACCAATGTGTTTTTATCTCTATGAGAATTTTAGTGTTTGTGTTGTGTTACCGACCTAATGTATTTATTTATAAGGTTGATGGATTGATTGAATGAGTCATTGGCAAATTTCCAAAAGTGTGAAAGTGATTGTTGTCGAACCAGAAGGCGTGTCTACAGAATGATGTGAAGGCAGACATGAGCGGTAAAAGATTTGATTTAGCAAGGAAGTACTATTACTAGATTGTTAGTGTAGGTTTTTTATTTTCCTTATGTTAGGGGGTATTTATTTTTCCTACACATATATTATTTAAGCTTGCTTAGGTTAATAGGAGAGGTTTATATGAGGACACGTGGTGAAATACTTCAGCTACATGTGTAACTCTCCACCTCACATGGGTAGTTGAGTTACACACCCTCTTTTGGCTTGTTGTGCCACCTCTCATAACCACTATTTTGTCATTTCCTAAGTGGGTTATGGGGTAGTTGGGTTTCACACCCTCTTTTGGCCTTATGTACCAACTTTCTCAACTCCTTTTTTGTCTTCATGTAAGGAGGTTATGCCACATGTTTTGGCATTTACCAAGAAGGTAAAACCTCCCACTTTTTATGGGGAATGGGAGTTAATGCACCCCTTGGATGTATATGCTTATATTTTTCTATATAATAAGCACTATACTCTCACCTTCACTAGTCAAGTAAGTGAAGTGATAGCTCGGTGAGAGTCTTCTCCAAATTCTCTTCTTTGTCTCTATTTCTCTCTCATATTGAAATTATCTTCATTCAGCTATTTTGATCTTTGATCATCTGTTGCGTGAGGAGTTGCATGTGATCTACGACCGACATCAGATCTTGGCTCGGTTCTCGCTTCTCATAGAATCTCACACAGATCGGTCAAAGAACCTATTGTTCTCTAACCATTATAGCAGTTTGAAATCTCCCCATAGGGTAAGATCTAACATGCTTGTTGTTGAAATCCTATAACTAGGTGATCCATTACCTTGGATTTAAAATCCTCCACTGAGGTTACCTTTAACAGGGTATTTGTAGTCAATCCCTTAACCAGGTGGTCCTTAACCGGATATGTTCCTAACAGAACATTCTTGTATAAGCTTCTAACCAGGGTTGGTTCCTAACAGGATGAACTTTAGAAGAGTTCAAAGAATACTTGTGGGTATTCATCCCCACCATGGTTTTTCCCATTTGGGTTTCCATGTGAAAAAAATCACTATGTCAAGTTGTGAATGATTTTATGGATGTGTTTTTGGTATGGTTGATATGAATGATTGGTAAATCTACATAGATATATTTAAATGATTGGAAATGATCTAAAATATATCATTATTGGTATTAGTGAAGTGATTTAAGGTTTTGGTCAAAGGATATTTAAGTTTTAGATATGTTGCATTATATCAATGAAGTATTAGGTCCACTGGTAAAGAGTAGCTGCAGATTTGTTAAAGTGACTAAACCGATAAACTTTGTGAGTTGATTCTAAGTTGAAAATAAGTTTGGTGAAAATTCAGTTAATTTTCCAACTACTGATTCACCCCCCTCTTAGTAGTTGATCGAATCTTTATAGTTTCATCATATTATCAATTGGAACCCACAATATTCATATACTATGGCTAGGAGTACATAAATATTACATAGATGGGGAATGCACTTGCATTCAAGCTCACCACCTAGAGCTCACTACTCAATTACAATGATCCGGAAGGTTACAACCTTCAGGGAAGTCTCACTGACTTACAGTCTAATTACAATAATGAAATATAGTGAAATAAACTCTAAAATAGCATTTGACAATGCAAGAATGAGTTCCAGTTAAGCACTAGATCACTGACTATAGTTGCTCTTTAAATACTCTTTTTTTATCTCTATCAGCTACCAGATCACCTATGAACCAAATGCACAAGTGAAACTACACTCAATTGCACCACAACTATATCACACTGAAAACCAATTGCCAATTCAATCTTATATATCCAGTCTTATAAAAAATGATCCGCTCGAAGTCGACTTCAAGAAGTGTAACATGTAGCTTCAAGTCGGCTTCAATC
Organism: Cryptomeria japonica; assembly: GCF_030272615.1. Taxonomy (NCBI): domain Eukaryota; kingdom Viridiplantae; phylum Streptophyta; class Pinopsida; order Cupressales; family Cupressaceae; genus Cryptomeria; species Cryptomeria japonica. The sequence goes on along the minus strand of NC_081413.1, from coordinate 296,862,597 downwards.
TCTAACAAGACATAGAACTGGACCAAAAGAGTATAATCACATGCTTCCTAAGGATCTTCCCATTCACCGAGATCACAAAATCAATCACCAAAATCACCACAATCGCCAGAAATATTTTCAGACCAAAACTACATTCAGATAGCCCTGATTTATCGGTTGAGTGGCTACCGATTAACTCCTACTTTTGGATAAGAGAAATCATGACCACTTGAATGAATCTCCAAGAAGAGTTTCCATCAATGATAGCCCTAAACCATAAATCAAGCATCGGAAATCACTGGATGATTGTCAATTGCCAACAATCTCCCCCTTTGGCATTGATGGCAACACTCGTGTAAAATGGCTAAGTGTTGAAACCTGTGAAACATATATACTGGATCAAGAATGAAAGAATTCTAAGGCTCCCTGTTAGATCAACAATCCAAAAAAAAACTGCATCACTGAACTGTACACTCCATACACAATCAACCTGTATATTTTTCACTTTATCTCTCCCCCTTTCATAGCAATACCAAAGATAGGCTGTGAAGAAAAATATTTTGTACATATATATAATATCAGATGATCAGATCTATATATACTTAAGTACATCTGCATATGCAACCTTAAGGATACCAAAATAGGATTTCCATCATGCTCACAATTTCTCCAAAATTGAATCAAAACTGTTCAAAACATAAGCATGGAATTCTATTGTTTCCAACTCAGTTGGTGTCTCCTGAGTCATATTATGCATATAATCCATCTTATGGCACACTAAGGTGTCTAACTAGGGACCAATTAGGTTCCAGAGTTCACCTGTCTGCCTTACCATTTTCTCCTTCTCCTTCTCAAAATTCCTAATCTAATCCATAATTGTCAAAAATTGACCTTCAATACTACCGCTTAATTTAGGCATAGGGTCATAAGATTGGGAAATCAGAGCTAATTGACCTCTACAATTGTCTATCTGCTTGTCTATTTCAGTAGAAAAATTTATCAAAACTAGACAAGAATTATAAATCTTACCACCTTCCATTAAGGCCTCATCAATTAATTTCAGTTCTTTGTCAAGTTGAGCCTTATCATTTCCAATCATTTGCAAAAATGTTTGTATTTTGGCATCTTTGAATTTCTCCATTGCTTGTCGAGCTAATGCCTTGGTCAAAGAATCAAATTGAGTACATATATGATCTACCAAGTGATGAAGCTTATTGTATGAACTGGTATTACCAACAAGTTGCAATTCCAGTACTACCTGTTCTAAAACTTTAACTGTTTTATCAATAAGCTTCTTCTCTTCAGACTCAGATTGTGCTAACTGATGTTAAATTGAGGAAAATTCCCTTGGCTTTGTATTTTTGAAGTGTCAATTGCCATGAGGATTGGATTTTATGTTACTTTAGCTTTCCCTTTCATTTGTTCCTCCTATTTTTCCTCTTCCTTTTTCTTTGCATCCTTCTGAGCATTACTTTTATCCTTTATGGGTGCCTCCTGTGCACCGGTGTCATGACTTGGTGCACCAACCTCTGCCTCAGCTGATTTGTCATATGCCTTATCTACCTCAACCTTTGTTGAATCCAAAATTTATTTCCCTACAACATCTTGAGTTTCCTCCATGTTATTTACATCATACACCAAAGGATTTTCTACCTGAGTGGCTACATCTTGTGAATCCACTTCCAGAGGGGAAGTCATAGGTATCTGATTCTCAGTGAGAAAATTATTCTAGATTTTAATAGTTTCTCTCCTTATTTCCTCTACTCTTCCCACCATCAAGCTATTGACTCTATGTTTGCTTCGAAATTCCTTTTTATTTTATAGCAAAATTAACCTATCAATTTCTTCAATAGTGATACCGGTGCACTGATTGACTGGTTCACTTTCCTTCATCTCTTTATCCATCTAACTTGCAGATTTTCTTCTCCCATTAATTAAACTGTATAGATCTTTCAGAAGATATCTTTCTAATTCAATCAAAGTTTTACTAAATACATCCATATACAATACTATAGATTCTTCAATCTGCCTTTTATCCTTGTCATCCAAATTCTCATAATATACAGAATATACTTCAAATTTCCATCTTTAATGATTTCATCTATTAACTCTTGAACGGATAAGGGAGGAATAATATGATACTTGGTTTTAGCAGATTCCATCTTACCGGATTCAATCGCCTCATCCAAGTCAGATTTGGTTCTCCCTCCTTGGTTAGGCTTGCTAGCGAGAACAGGATCAAATTTTGTTTTCTTCTCCTTCTGCCCTTTCTTCTCTTCACTGGATTGAGATTTTTGGATCACCCTTGAAAACTGTGCTTTCTTAGGGGATTTTTAAATTTCCACATCTGACTCTATCTATGATGCCAATGGAGATACTACTACATATTCCCTCTGTGGTTTCTACTTCTTCCTCAAAACAACCTTCCCCTTTGCAAATGAACCGAAGGGTTCTGACTGAGTCGGAGGTGTCTTCAACGGAGTGGGAGAAGACCCTATCACCTCAGGTTTGGCTGGAGCTAGAGAATTATTTTGTTTCTTTACCTTTTCTACTGCATCTCTCGCAGCTCTTGCAGCTTTGACCCTCTCTCTCAGGTGACCTTCCTCCATGAGGATTTCCTCCACTATCTTGGCAACCTTCCTTTTCCTTTCTGGTTCAGTGAACTTGGTGTGAAGCTCTATGGATTTTTGTGTACAAGTTCTAAACCTTTCTTCTTTTGTGTCTACTGGAGCATTCAACAGGTGTTGTGCATAAGCATCTAGAGTTCCTACATCGACCTCATAGCCCATCAGAAAAATCCACATTGTCTGGGGTTCAATTGCCTCCATGAGACATTCATCCTTATTCACCATGAAACAAATTGTCCCTTCATATTTGCTAACAATCTCCTTGGGGCTTCTGACCCTCTGCTTCATCTTATCCTGAAAAGTCTTAGAAAATGTCCATAATGCAACATTTTGGTTGTCTCTATTTCCAAGCCTGTCAAGACCCTGTTTAATCTATTGGGCCACCAGTCTGTCAAATGCCCTCTGCACTCTACTGGTTCTGGGAATTTGGTTCAAAAAGAACAGTGCTAAACATATAACCAGTGAACCAAATTTGCAAACATGCTTTTTCTCTTGCTTAATCTTCTTCAAATTGATCATTAACTCCTCCAACATGACACTGTAGAGATCATAGTGTGCATCTTCCTTAACCATTTTATAGGCTGCATGAATGGTTGTGCCTGACACTAAATTTAGTCGGTTAGATTGATATACCTTATATCCAATAATCATTGCATAAAACTTCACATCGTTGTCTTTAATTGTGTTGATCGTCATTGATCTACCAACAAATTTTGCACCGGTTAACTTGTTGACCATAGGGTTTGTGACCTTCTGCAGACTTGGATTCTCACCAATTTGATGCAAGCGTGTAACTATACTAATTGCATTAGGAGTGATCTTGTAGGGTTGATCTAGCCATATAAACTCATGATGAATTGTTCTCAACACATATCTCACCCATTCATTTTCATCAAATGACAAAAAATTCATGAACTAGGTGAAACCCTTTCTCTACAATTGCATGAATTTTATCTTAGGGTTACTGATTTTGTCCATGATACTGTTAGTATAGAGATCCAAAATGTCTTCATTGCTAGTTTCTTCAATTTTGCAGTGAATATATACTTGTATATCATCAACATGTAAGACTCTATGTGGAATGGAAGAGAAAGCTCCATTTGGGACATCCTCCATGGATTTGTAAGGATGCTTCTTAAATACATGATGAGTTATATCTTTGACTTCAACAACCAATGGTGTAGCAATGGAAGAAGAGGATGCCATTTTAAATTTTCAAAACTTCAAACTCAGAAAAACTCTTCGAAAAATACCTCAATTGACTGTCGAATGCCCTAGTTCACTTGCTGGATCGCTTCTAGCTCTCAGCTCGCCTAGAAATCTTGATCGCCTTGTTCTGCAGCTTGAAAACACTATTGGCAAAGTGAAGAATAAATCTCATATTTTCCCTTTTAACTTTGGAAACCCTAATTTTACTTTGAAATAAATGCACCTCAGATATCCAACTGGATGCCCTGTTTAACTATCGGATGTCAAAATCGGCCATCTAAATCCTGGATATCAACTGAAATCCAATTCCTTTCATCTATAATCCATCGACTACAGATCTCATCGAGGGGTACTACAAGATTGGCATGAATTTTCCATCGCCTAAGGCAAAAGCCCTAGTTACCGGGTGATGGTTTTGCACCAGATTCAGGTATAGATCTGCTATCTACCTTAGATTCATCTTTTTTTTCCCACATCTTCTTATGTTGATCTATGATCTCTTCTAGTTTTGCCTTTCCCTTCTCATCTGATTTGTTCTTGTCTACCAGGGCGCTATTCTTTCTTTTGCAATACTTTGCAATGTGACCGGTTTTGTTGCATGCACTACAAACAACATTATTATACATAGGTATGAAGTTCATCTCATTTGGTCTTGACCTATAGTGATTAGAAACATGTCCAAACATTCCACAAGCATAGCATCTCTTGTTTTGAAAGTTATTCATTACTGCTCTACATATATTTGACTTATGACCAAAGTTGTTGCATATGCAACACTGACCGGTAAAGGTAGGAACATTGTTCATGTTGTTCACTCCATTATTCATCCTACTTCTACATTGATTCACCATATGACCAAACTTTTTGCAAGTAAATCATATACCATTGAATTTATGAGCATTAGGTTGTCTTACCAAAGGATTATTGCTCTTCTTCTAATCAAGTTTAGTATTGCCTTGTCCAGATCCGGAGGATTCACCTTTCTCAAATCCTAGACCTCGCATGTCCTTACCATGTCTTTGACTTTCCAGCATCTCATCAAGCCTTGCTAAGATAGCTTTGAATTTGTCTTTGTAGTCATTGGGAGTAGCAAGTTTATATCTCAAGGTAGCAATCTATCTTTCAAGTACTTGACCATTATTCCTGGACTATGTCAACTCAATCTTCAACTGATCATTCTCATAGGTAAGCCTAAAGTATTCATCAGCTCTTTCCTTTAATGACTGTGCCAAATTATCTTCATTCTTCTTTCGGTCCTCAATCTCCTTAGTCAGCCTCATCACAATTGATTGCATCTCATTCTTCAAAGAAGCATTCTCTCTCTCAAGCTTGTTAACTTTATCAACTTTATCGTGGTTTTTCATGATCTTCTCTTCTCTATCCATCAGCTTGTCCATCAATTCCTTCCTCTTCTCTGTAGAGATATTTGCTTGATCATTTAGGTCATTAATGAAATCATTAGTAGCATTCGGGTTCTTCTTCAAAGTATTTATTGTTGGTAATTGACACTCATCCGGCTTAGTTATGTTGTCATTGATGGCAACACACACCATTTTGGGTTGGTCACTTAACCGGTAGTCAATGGTATTCATTGTTTGGCAACCATAATTCAGTCATCTGGCACACAAGGAATCAACACCGGCGGGAAAGGGGAACCGGTATATGAGGCTGACATAGGAGATTGATCTGGCAGGTCTACATGGCAACGATCAAAGCCATTGGTCTTGAAGTTTAATGAAATTATTTTTTCTTAGGCCGACATGTAAATAAATTGTAATATCATTGTAAGCTGACATATGGCATTTATGTTTGTGTTTGGGAAGGGTATTTAAGTCAATCCCGTTATGTTATTTTGGGGATGCATAAGAAGGTAATGGAATATAGTAATGTGATGTTGTGTGAGTAATCTTGATTTACAAAATGGGAATGTAATATTTTGTAGTTGGTCTTGGATTTTGGTTTAGAGGTTTGGGAAGTGAAGCAAGATATTGGTAAGGAATGACATAGTGTAAACCAGTACAGATTGTTCTTTAACTGGAATGCATCCAGCATAGAAGATGCACTCTCAGAGTTCATAATTTTGTTTGTAACTCCATATGTGGTGTTTGTAGTTAGTGAGGCTTCTTTTTTGATGAGAAGTGTGCTCTAGGCTATTGGCCTTCTTGCATGTGCATGCCCCTATCATAATATTTATTCATTTGGCCAGTGGATAGATATTGTGGGTCTCCAATCCCACCATGGTTTTTCCTCTTTGAGGTTTTCCACATATAAATATTTATGTTATGGTGTATGCTCTTGTGGTTGCTTCATTTCTATTTGCTCTTATATTCTTTCATGTTTCCCGGTTATTGATTTGCATTGTTAATAGGGTGAAAATTGATTATATCAGCAGAACACTAATTCACACCCTCCCTCTCAATGTTCTTGGTTTCCAACAATTGGTATCAGAGCTTGGTACTTTGGAGTAAGTCTAACAGCTTGAGGAAGATCCTGAATCCGGAATCCATGGAGATGAGTCTACAAAAATAACTTGAAGTAGCACTTGAGGACTATGCTACTAAAAGGATGAAGAACTTGAAGTTGCAAGATGAATTGAACTTTGCAAAGGAATTCATTCTTACCCCGTAGGAAAGGTTGTCATCTATTCAAGCTAAAAGGAACTTTTGCAAAATCTGAATGATGAAGAGAAGGGCGCCCTTAAGGAATAATATCAGAAACTTAGTCAAGAGAATGGTGTGATGAAGAATGAAATGCAAGCCATGACTATGAGGATTTCCAAGGAGATTGAAGACCGGAAGAAGAATGAAGAAAATCTTAGCAGATCTCTGAAAGACAGATCAATGAGAATGATGTGTTGAGAACAGAGTTGGCACAATTATAGAACAATGAGCAAGAATTGGAAAGAATGATGTCAATCCTAAGAAGTGATCTGGATGCTGCAAATGAATACAAATAAAATTTTAGGGTCAGTTCTGCAAGGCTTGATGAATTCTTGAAGGATCAAAGAGACACTGGAGACACTAGAGGTCTTGGATTTGAGCATGGAGAAAGCTCCGACACTGCAAATCAAGGAAATCCACCAAACAACCAGAATCAAAAATCACCAGTAAGGCAACCCAATGCACATAAATTTAATGGTAGATGCTTTGTTTGTAATAAGTTTGGTCCAGAGAAAGTCAATGCAGAAATAGAGCAAATCAGAATAACAATGCAGTTCCCGGTCAATGTTCAAAATGTAATAACTATGGTCATAGGACATAAAAGTGTAGAATGAATGTCAAATGTCATGCATGTGGAAAGTTTGGACATATGGCTAATCAATGTAGGTCGAAGAATGGTCAAAGGACTCAACAAGGCAATTCAGAAAAATAATGTCACTTGCTATGCATGTAACAAAATAGGACATATTGCCAAATATTGTAGAAGCAAGAACAATTCGGTAGGAAATGATGAGAAAGGAAAACAAAAGGTTGAAGACATCTAGAAGGAGCATGAGAGGAAATGGGTTAGGAAATCTGAATATCAACTGACAGAGTAGAATGTTCTTGCACCGATATAAAACTTATCTGGTAACCAAGGCATTAGCCTTAGGGGGAGGCAAATTATTGACAGATCTTACATTGCCCATGGTAGAGGTCTAAAATTCTATTTTAGATCTTGGTGAAGACAGTCTGGAGATTCATCGACACTAAGATAATGAATTTTGTATCCAGTATGATATGTCGACATGCATTAATGTTAATGAGAAATTAGGGTTTTCACAGAATAAAAGGGAAATGTTGGTTCATTTTTTATCACACTGCATTTAGAGTGAAATAGAGTGAGTTCAAGGAGATTCAACGCATTTCAAGCGAATTCTAGTGCATTCATAGAGGATTTTCAAGAGTTTTCACCAATGCAGGTTGTGAGGTATTTTATCAGTTTTTCAAGCTATCCTTTGTTTGCAATGGCTTCTAGATCATCTTCCACTCTAGTAGGTGTGGCTACCCCTATTGTTGTCGACAAAAAGGACCATCCATGCCTTGTTTTCAAGAAATTCCCTCAGATTGCGAAGGTTAAGGATTCAGTTGGCACATTTTCTAGGGTTCTTGAAGGAGTTTTGTATGTCAAAGATGTTCATGCATACATTCACTGTACTTTGGAGGATTTGGGTTCTACTAAGATCAAGAACATGTATATTGGAACTTTTCTGAACTAGGATGGGTCGATGAAACCAAAATTTCAAATTTTGATGGATCGAGGTTTTATCGACATTTTGGAGATGTCAGAATTTGAGGATGAATTGATTTGGTATGCACTTAGCTGAGTCCATGGCGAATTCATATGGCTAGACCGGCCCCACAAGATCACCAAGGAGGCTATTCGTGTGATCATCAGTTTACCCCAGACTGGTCCAACCCCTGGAAGGAACAAGATATCTAATAATAAGGTGGAGAAGTTAACTAGTGCAACATCTGGCAACCAGTCAATGAAAATCAGTACTATTAGAGACAAAGCAGTTCAATTTGCAAGCATGATCATCAGTTACAAGGTAACCCAATCAAATCGGTTGAACTCTATTTCCAATTCATGCATTTTCTATGCTCACAAAATGACTAAGGAGAATGAAAAGCTAGATCTATGTCAATGGATGTGTGATGAGTTGATTATAAACCTAGGGAAGATTAAAGGTGAGAAAAAGAGTACTTTTCGATATGGCAACCTTGTTATTTGTTTAATATTTTTCTTTCTAAATGAGTTACCCAGAACCGATAAGACCAAATGGGCATTTGATATAGCAGTAGAAAAACAAATAAAAGATGCTATAACGAGTATGGGACAGGAAAAGGATAGGGACTCCATTCTTTGGGGTTATTTCAAATCATTCTAGAAGGCAATGAATAAGAGAGAAAGAGTTCCAAAACATATTGTAGATAAGTACTCAACTAAAATTTGTTTTATGGTAAAGAAGGATGAAACACTAATGGAGGAAGTGCAACCTAGGAAGATCTAGATAACTTAGATGGGCTATGAGGTAGATGTTGAGATCTTGGACTTGTATGCCAAGACTCTTATTGATGCCCCGGTAGATGAAGCAAAGAAAGCCTTTGGGACTGCAAAGCAAAAAGAACCTGAAGTTAAAATTGGATTCAATAATAAGAAAAGGGAAGGAAAGATCAAGAAGGTTGGGGAAGATGTGCAGAAGATGTCTACTAAGATAAAGCAGATTATTGGACTAGTTGAAGGGCCATCTCCAGCAGCAGTGCAGGCTCCACCAACAGCAACAACCGACAAGGGTGTAGTAAAGAGGAAGAAACCAGAGACTTATATTGCCCCTATTAAATCCAGTTCTAATACGGATGTTGTGCCCTCACAGATTCCCAAAATTTTTATCAAGATACCAAGGAAGAAGGTTGAGAAAGTAAAGAAGTAGAAAGTGAAGGTTACCCTTTCGGTAGCACCAAAGAAAATTTTGAAGGAGAGGAAGCCCACAAAGAAGAGGAAACCGGTTAAGGAGTCTACTTCTACTCCTGATAAGAAGAAGAAATCAGATGTAGATATTGCTCTCGAATCTAGTAAGAGTATAATTGAAGTCATTCCTCCTCTTTCAATTGTTGAGTTGATTGATCAAATCACTAAAGATGGAATTTTGAGTAACATACAACATTACTATGTACATATGGATGATAAGGAGCAAATGGAGATAGATGAATTAGTTTTGTTGTACTTAGATATATATAAGAAATCACTTTTAGAGATAGAAAAATAGATATCGGCAAGATTTGTATAGTAAACTAGATGCTAGAAGGTTATTTGCGGTTCAAGAGGATAGACATATAAAGGTACAAGATTTGTTAATTGTTTATGGTGCTATAACTGATGAAGAGATGCAACAGTGTCTAGAGTTTTCTAATAAATCAATTTTTTGAACTAAACACCGGCATGTGAGTCTCATGGTAGGTAGAGTAAATGAGATAGTTAAGGAGACACATGAGGCTTGGGTAAAATTATTTGTAGATAAACCAGGATTCTTTACATCATCGGAAGTCTCTCAAATGTCTAACACTCCAGATATCCTAGTAGATGATAAGGGGAAAGGCATATTGGGAATGGATACACCCATTTTTGATCAAAAACTAACTGAGGATATTCCTCTGGTAGAACCACTTGTACCTAATATAGAGATACTGGTAGAAAACATTGAAAATGTATAGGATAGGCAGGATACACCAAAACAGATCATTCCAGATATAGAGGTTATTGATTTGGAAATAGAAAATAAGCAGGTTGAGGATACTGGACCTCAGGCACCAAATGTACATACTGAAGAGGTTAAGGTTGAAAAGGTTACTGCACCAAGTGGTGAAGCTACCAGTGCAAGTCTTGAGGCTGAATCTTCCTGGAATATTTTGGATAGTCATTCATTGTTGGCACTTGACTCATCTGGTCAAGTTGATTTTGCACAGAAGAGTATTGAGTAGCTGAGTAGTTTTCAGTTGATGTATGTTGCAGCTCAAAAGCTAAGGAAGGAAGGGACTGAAGATAAGCAGGTTATTGAGTAGGCCATTCTAGTTTTGCACCAGCTTGCATCAGAATATAAGGTAGATCAAATTGTAATTCCATCTGGTAAACTGAAAGGTTTGACTGAGCATATTTCCAAAGAGTTTAAAACTCTTCAACATGTATCAAACCAACAGTTGATTGAGTGGTATAATGCAGCCCAGAAGGTCACTTGTGACAAAACAATTTCATCTGACAAGGCTAAGCTCATAGATGAAATAATAAAGATTGGTGTGGCTCTAAATGATTGTAGCAATATATACAGGTCTTGTACTAACACCAACAAACTAACAGTGGACCTTGAGGTTAAATTGAAGGCAGAAAAGGCCCAGATAGATCTTTTTGCTAATAGTTTTGATGGTACTCAGACACTGACCAATACCATTGATTATCAAATTTTGATAACAGAGTCTGAGATTTATGAATTAGAGAAGGACATGGATAGGCTAATCTGGTGTGCAAGGGAATTAAGAGTATTGGTGAGTCCTTGCTTGAACACTTTGTTACTTCACAAGAGGGAAAGCATAGAGTTAATCAATAAACCTACTCTGGCAGACCTATCAGAAGAAGAGCTTCATACATAAAGTCTTAATGGTTTTGTATCCATTTTGAGCATATTGAAGATAGGATAGTGTGTGGGGGAAAAAGCGAGACTAGGTTATCATGCCCTAATCCTACCTCTTGTCACACACTACGGAATACGAAAGAGCCTAGAGGTATCGCACAATTGGCTACTTCTTTTTGTGAAAGAGAGAGCCACGGGCTACCTATTAGGGTTTCTATTCCTTTGTTGTAATTGAAAGGTAAGATTATGCAAGTTCAATTCCTAACCCTAAAATGCAAGTATGAGCTAACAACAAGATTACAGAATTGAACTTAAACAATGGAAAGCTGTAAATACAAGGATGAAATAAGAATGCAGATGTGTACCCGGAGTCAAAATCGGACTGAAAATGTGCGGGACGGGGGCGTGGGCGCCACTGTCCTAAAAACTGCACCTGAAACTGTCGTTCTGCACTCTGAAACACTGTCGGGAAGCTGTCTGAAAGCTGTCTGTCCGGAGGACCAGGGTGCCCAGCACCTCTGTCCCAGGGACCAGGGCGCCCAGCGCCCCTATCCCAGTCTTCTGCTTTACAATTTGATACAGAGTGTTGTCTCGACCTGTTCTCTCCGGATCTGTATCCTACGGTGTCGTCCAAGTCCCGAAACCTGCACTTATATCTGAAAAAGGGGGTATGGGCAGCTATATAGGGTTTTGCCTTAGTCAAACCCCCGCTTCGGTGATTTCCACCTCCACGAATAGCCAAGTTGTTTTGTAAAATGTATTGTGTGTGCAGACCTAGTGTGTGTGCAAGGTCCTAAAATGCAAGAAAGCAAACTAGAGCAACCTAGAAAGTAAACCCTAATTGCTTGTAAATGATAATGTAAATGCTCTAAATCAAGATGCAAAGTGATCTAAAGCATGAATGAAGGACATATTGAAGCTTTATGCAAAGACATGAAAACAACATGAAATCATACCCAACCCTCAAGGGAGAGGTACAAGCCAATCTTCAGTCGGTAATCTCCTATTGTTCCTCAATGTCTTCCAAGCCCTAAATGGATGAATGGAATTGATAAATGCTTGATAGAGGGATGTTGTAAGGTGTTGGAGTCTTCAAATATCTGCTCTTTCGCTGCATATCAGGTTCCTCGAAACAAAAATCCGATCCTTTCAAATGAAGAAAGAGAGCTCTTATGTATGAAACCCTAGGTCGCAATTTCATCTTTTGGCCGACCTAGAGATTGAATATCCCGCCAATTTCTTGGGGTTAAGCTTTATTTTATGATTGGATCGCGCTCCTAAAATTTCAGGAAAAATGTCCGGGACCATGTGCACTCTGGGCGCCACGGTCCCGACAACTTTTCACCAAATTTTCAGGGCCGTCAGATATGATGATTTTAGAGAGAATCCCGAATTTACAGGTGATTTTGAGATGTTTTGACCCCCGAAATCAAGCCCCCAAGCTCAAAATAGGGCCTAATTAGGGTTTTTGATTAAGTGATGTATTGGAGGAATAAAATGAAAGGGGCACGCTTTAATGAAAGGGCCCGACTTTGTGATGTGGAAGATGATGAAATAGAACCTTTAGACCTAATTAATTTGATTAATTAAGTGCCAAAGGGGAAATGCAATGCAAAATGCAACTGTGCCAAGGCGGGTGCTAAACTAGGTGTTAAATTGTACTGCTTTAGCAAGTGCGTACAATTTATGACGTTACATTTAGCCCCCACTTTAGTGGTCATATGAGTACTACATGCATATGCAAGCTAAAGTATAGAAAAGTAAACATTATTTGAAAAAAGGATATATCCATAAGTTGTCAGACAAAGCCCCCAGCAGTATCTACAGTACACAGTTAGGAACCGCACCCTACAAAACACAAGTTAGATCAAAAAAATCACCTAATGCTTACTAAGGAAAGTGATGAAATTTGTGAGTAGCTATATGCCCCCCCCTATTTTGACTTGCTTATTAGGGAGGTGAAACAGGGTAGCATGTTTACTTACGACAAATTGTGTAAGAAAGTATTGATGAGGGATGTTCACTGAAAAGGCTTCATCAGAGCACTTTTTGGAACATCCCGAGAGTAGGGGAATGAAAATATGATTCCTACACAACAAACAGTTTGAAATTCGCATTTCCCAAACTCAAGTTATGATGAAATGAGTGAAAGAGGAAAACTAGGGTTTTGAAAGTAAAGGTAAAGGAATGAACGTATATACCTTGAAAGAGACTTTTGCATTTGTCACTTTGTTGATTCTGAGTACTGTTCATTACAGCAGAGCCCACATAGCCATCATCATGCCTTCATGATGACCGGAGCATCCCACGAGGGTTGAGATCCTGCGCCAGGCCGTGATTGAAGACGAGCCACTGGACGAGGTGAGTTGACTAAACTTTGACTTTTGATTTTCTGCATTTTGACTTTTCTGTGATCGTTTGCGGGCCCTGAAGGCTGACCCGGGCCCCACCCAGGGCGCCATGGTCCCCCTAGGGTGCCATGGTCCCTGTGGGGTGCCCTGGTCCCCCCAAGGCGCCATGGTCCCTGACAGGGCACCATGGTCCCCTCAGGGCGCCATGGTCCCTGACAGGGCGCCATGGTCCCTGACAGGGCTTGGCATACGATGTTCGATAGTTTGCATGAGTGATTTTGATGATCGAGTACTGATTACGATTATGTTTTTGTGTTGTAGGGCCTTCCGTACATGAGAGAGCATACAGCGGGACATATTCTTCGCAGTTTGCGAGATCAGATTCCGTGGCTTACTCAGGCAGAGAGAGACACATTGTCGATAGTAGGATTATGGTATGTGATCCTCATGCCAGCCATTCAGTTCCATCCTGCAATGCTGATGGCATTGATGGAGCGATGGGATCCTGACACATGCACATTTCATCTTCCAGTAGGGGAGCTGATGGTTACACTCGAGGATGTGTACCGTATACTTCATCTTCCTATCAGAGGAGCGATTGTTACATACGCGACCGATCGGTCAGTGGAGGATCATCAGAGGGAGCAGGTGTATTGCATAGGGAGAGTCATGCCGAGTGAGATGAGAGGTCGGATCATGGTTAGCTGGCTCTTACATCCTACAGGGGAGGTACCCCTTCTGAGACGCCTTATGATCACCATCATAGCACTAGCCGTCTGCCCTAATGAGCGAGGCACGCACATGCATGGGGGTCTCACATGGTGCATCAGAGCGATGGAGAGACACAGGAGAGTATATGCTTGGGGTCAGAGTATGCTTGCACATCTCTATCATGACCTTGAGGAGTATGTATTTGGACAGGGTTGCAATTTGATGACATGCACACTTCTGCAGGTATGGATTTTAGAGCACTTCACATGCACCAGGCCTGTTGGCTTTCCGCTGAGTACAGCTAGCGAGTGACCTAGGGTGTTTGCTTATCCACTTACCAGCAAGTGGAGGTTTGGAGATTTATTATATTGGAGAGTGATTTTTGATAGACTAACAGCCGAGGTGACAGTGTGGAGACCTTACCTGCGGATGCACAGATGGGATGGGATGGAGAGACAGTTAGCATGCTTACAGAGGAACCGCCTACTGCAGGGACGATATTCACACATCATAGTCCCTTTCTACTTTGACCGAGTACGGAGGTAGTTCGAGCTAGAGCAGTGTGTTCCAGCCGATGTGCCCATCTATACTCGACACTCACGGGTCCTTCCCAGACCTAGAGCAGTAGCGAGACCGACGATAGATGACATCGAGACTACAGATATAGAGGGATCTGATCAGGATGTAGTCACTGATTATTCTGCAGAGCCTGGAGTGTAGCGCAAGTATGTCTCATGGTTTATGAGATCATATCCAGGTCCTATCTTTCCACCAGATCACCCGACAGGCCATCCAGGCCCATGGAGACATGGAGACCGAGATGAGGACCAGGGATCCAGGTCAGAGGAGCTAGAGGAGGGAGAGGGTCATGAGGAGGTGGGAGATCCTGATCCACCTACAGGCGATCAGCCCAGCGCCGAGGAGGAGGAGGACACAGATGGAGATGAGGACGAGGAGGAGAGAACTGATGATGAGGAGGAGTCAGATGCAGATGAGGATGAGGATGCAGATGAGGATAGAGATGATGAGGAGGAGTCAGATGCAGCTCCTCACCATTCAGGGGATGATACCATAGCTCTGGATCCTCCTCTTATTCCCCAACAGGGGGAGCATGAGGCGATATAGAGACCTGTTCCTAGTATCACCCAGCCTACACCCATCGTGCACAGATTAGTCGAGTGAGGGGAGCCTAGTAGATCCCAATCACAGATGTTACCGTATCATGATCCCTACTAGCGCGAGGGAAACCCAGGTATAGTAGGTTTTAAATTGATTATTAATGTTTTGATGATATAGAATGGTACTAATACAAAAATCTATTCTACTGCCACAGCTAATGTGCAGGAGTGGCATTCCCTAATTCAGCAGGCAGTGACAGACATTTCCACGATAGCACAGATCCCCAGTTCCTCACAGATTGCCTATAGGCCTCAGGGGAACGCGGGTCGGCACGAGGACTTGTTTTCCCCATTCCGAGTTCAGGTAGACATATGGAGGGAGAGAGAGAGAGTCCTATCAGAGGACCTTCAGCGGGCACGGCGAGATCTAGCAGCAGCTCAGGCCAAGGCTACCACCTATCGCGCGATCCTTATGGATAGGGATCGTAGGAGTTCCTCTCGGAGTCACTCGCGGTCTGTATCGCGCTACACACCCATGGGTCCACCTTCATGGCCAGATCAGGAGGGAGCGTCCAGCCGACACTCTCCAGCCACTAGTCCTAGGGATAGGAGGTGATTTTATGATGTAGGAGAGGTCACATTTTGGATGTATAGTGACCTATATTTGTATACGATCCACATATATATATGTATATACACATGCTTCTCTTTTGTCTCAAATGTGTTATCTTTAATGCTTAAAACAATGTATGTTTTGCTTTGATTAAATCTAATACATTTGGTAAATGTACATGTATGTTCAGAATTTAATTTCCATATGATTGATTTCTCAATGCACTATGATTAAATTGATACATGTGTGAATTAAATATTTAATCAAGTACTACATTGATGATAGGGAAGAAATATGCATTAAGTCTAAGAATCATATAACTAACGTGATTTAATTTTGAACTTAAACACAACATGATACGATTCTACTTAACACATAGAGACACTGTATAATATGCTAGCATAATGGAAATGTAAATCTTTTACAATTTACATAAATGAATTCAAGACAAACTGTGAAGTAAGGAAACACGCTTGTCAAGAACGAAGAAATATAGATTAAATATCATAACATTTAATTCTATTTTGCTCTAATTAGGAGATACTAACATATTACCCAATGTTGAAGAACTGAAAAGAAGATAAATAAGGAATGAAGAATTAAGCATAATATCTACGCAAGTGCATAGCATTTATAGGTTCTTTAAGAGGCGTACTGTCTACATCCGCTATTTTGTAAGCACCTGATCCATAATCCTCAATAACAATGTATGGTCCAAGCCAATTAGGACTGAATTTTCCCTTTTCTGCAGGTAAGGCATTCACATTGCACTGATTCTCATAGAGGACTAAGTCACCTACTGAGAAGGAATGTTGAATAACCTTATCATTATAGCTTCGTTGTAGAGTTTTGTGATACGCTTGAATATGCCCAAGAGCGTTTATAGGCTGTTCATCAAGCATCTCAAGCTATTGAAGTCGTTGTTCTCTATAAGAGTCATCATCTACTATACCTTTGAGAGAAACCCTAAGTGATGGAATCTCTAGCTCTAAAGACATAATAGCGTCAACACCATAAACAAGATTATAAGGAGTAGTTCCCGTGGCAATTCGTACACTCGTTTGGTAGGCCCAAAGAGCATAGATTAGCTGAGTACTCCAATCCTTACCATGCTTATTCACAGTTTTGCGAAGAATTTGTTCAATTATCTTATTGGATGATTCGGCTTGACCATTTGACTGAGGATAGTATGGTGTAGAAAATCGATGTTTGATATGATACTTCTCGAGGAATTTCTTCACGTCCTTGTTCTTAAATGATGTCCCATTATCTGAGATTATAGTAGAAGGTATCCCGAATCGAGAAATGATGTTTTCTAGAAGAAATTGACAAATCACTTCAGCAGTGGTAGAGCGAAGGGGAATAGCTTCTACCCACTTCGTAAAGTAATCTGTTGCGGTTATAATGAAGGTGTGTCCTTGAGATGAAGGAGGAGAGATTTTACCAATAAGATCCAAACCCCATGCGGAAAAAGGCCAAGAAGCTACTTGAGAACGAAGTTCTTGGGCAGGAGCATGAATCAGATTATTATGTTGTTGACATTGATGACATTTCTTAACAAATGAAAAAGAATCCTTCTGCATAGTTTGCCAATAGTATCCCATACGAAGCAATCTATGAACCAAGGATTTGCCTCCAAAATGCCCCCCGCAGGCACCTGAATGCACCTCTTCAAGAGCAACGGGGATTTCTGATTTGTTAAGACAGCGAAGGAGAAGACCATCATAACCCCTTCGGTAAAGGACATTAGAAAGAATGATATATCTAGCAGACAACTTGCGGACTCTAGCCCTAGTGTTTCTATTAGTAGAATCAGGAAAGGTACCATCGGTCAAATATCTTACGATATGAGAGTACCATTCATCTGAGTCTATAAAGTCACAACATGTTACCAGAGTAGGATCGTCTACAATAGCTGGAGAAATAAGTTTGTGAATAACAAATTTAAGATCAACCACAGGGTCTTCTAAAGATACAAGAGAAGCCACACATGCCATTGCATCCGCATGTCGATCATCTTTTCGAGGAACAAGTTCCATGGTATAAGAATCAAATTTTTGTAATAAAGAGATGGCAAGATATTTATATTGTGATAATTTGTCTTGTTTTGCTTGATATATTCCTGTTACTTGTCTTATAATCAATTGCGAATCTCCATAGATATGTATGTGTTTTATGTTCAGAGCTAAGGTTGCTTTTATTCCCGCTATAAGAGCCTCATACTCAGCAATGTTATTGGTACACAGGAAATTTAGACGATAGGATAAGGGAATGGGTTTCTTTGTAGGAGAAACCAGAACAACACCTACCCCCAATCCCGTACGACACTTAGAGCCATCAAAGTATAACTCCCAAGTTTCATCTTTCTCTATAGAAAGAATGAAGTCGTCAGGAAAAGACTCAGGGTTAGGGAAGGAGAAAGGTGAAGGGGCCTCAGCTAGGTGATCGGTCAACGCTTGCCCTTTAATTGCTCTTTGTGAAACAAATTTAAGGTCAAATTCAGTTAACATCATAACCCACTTAGCTAGGCGTCCTGATAAATCAGTTTTAGAGAAAAGATGCTTCAACGGATCAAACTTTACCATGACGTGGACTTCTGAGTTTAAGAGATAATGTCTCAATTTCTGAGTCGCAAACACCAAGGCCAAGCATTGTCTTTCTATCGCAGAATATCGGGTCTCATAATCGAGTAAAGTACGACTTATGTAATAAACCAGACATTCTTTACCATCTTTATCATGTTGTGCCAATAATGCTGCAAGAGCATGAGAGGACGCAGTCGTATAAAGAAGGAAGGGTTTAGAAGGTTCAGCCGGTTGAAGGATAGGAGGATTGGTTAAATACATTCTTAAATCTTCAAATGCTTGCTGACAATCCTCATTCCATTGAAAAGTGATATTCTTTCTGAGAAGTTGAGTGAAAGGAAAAGTATGATCCGCAAGTTGAGATACAAACCTACGAATAGCTTGAATCTTTCCTTGTAAGCTTTTAAGTTGAGACACATTTCTAGGAGGTGGCATGTTGACGATAGCATCTATTTTCTTAGTGTCCACCTCAATCCCACGATGCGAAACTATGAATCCTAATAGTTTTCCACTATCCACACCAAAAACACTTTTTCGGGGATTCAAGCGCATGTGATATTTATGAATCCTTTCAAAGATTTGACGAAGGATTTTAATATGATCCATGCGAAAAAAGGATTTGGCTAAAATGTCATCAACATAATCCTCTAAAATTTTATGCATATAATCATGAAAGATAAGGGTCATCGCTCATTGATAAGTTGCACCGGCATTTTTAAGTCCAAAAGGCATCATTATCCAACAAAACGTACCCCAAGGGGTAGTGAAAGCGGTTTTGAATTGATCTTGAGGGTTAATAAAAATTTGATTGTATCCTAAAAAACCATCCATGAAGGATAACAAGGCATGTCCTGTTGTAGAATCAACTATCATGTCAATATTTGGAAGAGGAAAATCATCTTTTAAAGAAGCCTTATTTAGATCCTGAAAGTCGGTACACATTCTTATTTTGTTATCTGGTTTAGCCACAATGACAATATTTGAAATCCATGGGGAATAGTCAATAGGGCGGATAAATCCAGCCTCCAATAACTTTTCAATCTCAGCCTTAACAAGCAAAGCTACCTTAGGATTCATTTTTCGAATCTTTTGTTTCACAGGCTTAGCATCAGGAACTAAGACAATGTTATGAGCAACAATCTTAGGATCGATACCAGGCATGTCAGAGTATGTCCAAGCAAAGATCTCGAGGAATTCATGCAATAAATCTTCATATTGTTTTTGTTCCTCTCCATCCAAACATTTTCTGATTTTAAGAACTTTCTCTTCATTGCAAGGATCCATCTTAACATTAGTGGTGTCACTTATGAGAAGGTTACTTTGTTGAGGAGTATCCTTTAGCTGAGGGAATTCTTTCACAATCTCATCGTTATTTGTCTCCTTTCCAAAGTAGGCTTCAGTGTTCAAACAATAAGGGAGTCCCCTATTGTGATGATAACGAGGAAGAGTGTCATATGCTCCTAAAAATTCAGCTAAGGCATCATCGGTAGGGAAAACGTCAAAAGCACAAGCACACGAAGAATCCCCATCAATGTACTCGGGGTGTTGCATTGATAGAGAGGTAGAAATAACATTAACACTAATGCATGGTCTTTTATAAGATTTAGTGCGCTTGCAGGGATTATAGCCAAGTCCAAAGGCATAACTGTGAAAATTAGTCTCTAGAGGAACTTTTATCCCTTGTTCATGAGCACCGCAACCATTTCCATGATACCCATGCTTAGCAAAAATGCGAAAACCACGACCATAACGATCAGCCATTTCAGGAAGAGAAGGTGGTTTTTCATACGACAAAGAATCAAACTCTTCATAATTAGAGGTGTGAGGAGAAGACATTTGAGAAGCGGCCACAAAATTATTACTCATAGGTTCGGGTAAGATTGATTGATTTTTAGCTTCTTCCTTCTTTTCAACTTTAAGCTCTCTAGAAGGAACCTTATATTCACCCACAAAGGTAGGATTAAAATCAAGGGATCCCCAATAATCTTCTTCGAGGATCTTCCCAGGATCAAAATCCTTCTTATGTGTAGTTTCAAGTCGAGAAGAGTCTTCTTCAGGAGCTCCAGACTCATCCAAAGAATTTTGATCATCAGAGATTGAGGATTCACCGATAGGTATCTTGTTTAAAGAGTCACCACTAGACAAGGGTGGCTTAGAGGCACCCCCTTTGGAAGTAGATGTTTGCAAACAAGCTTGAAAATTGGTATCACCTATCAAGGTATATGTCTTATTGTTATAAATAAATTTAACTTGTCTATGCAACGTAGAAGGGATAGCTTGCATACTGTGAATCCAAGGTCTCCCCAGTAGCAAGTTGTATGTTAGATTTCCCGACATAACATGGATAGGTGTAGGCAAAGTAACAGGCCCCACTGTGATGGGTAAGGTGATAGTACCTAATGAAGTTTTAGCCACATTATCAAAGCCTCGAATAGGACAAGAATCTGGTTCAATTAAGGATGTATCCACATTCATCTTATACAAAAGATTAATGCTACACACATTAAGACCGGAGCCATTATCTACTAGTGTTCGCCTTATAGCAGTGTCTTTCATGATAACCACAATCATCAAGGGATCATATTGATGTTGGATTTCACTAGTAGGCAACTCATCTTGGGTAAACACAATTTGAGCTTTAGGATTCATCACAGAGTTAACCAAAGATGCTATATTACTAGATGTATTCGGTGGAGGAACATTCAAATCTTTCAAGGCATCTTGTAACATTCCATGATGAGCGGAAGAAGTTTGAATCAAATCCCAAAGGGATATCTTAGCAGGGGTAGCTTTAAGTTGTTCTATGAGATCATATTCCTTACTAAGAACTTGCGAAATACGAGGAGCTTGTGGAAGAATTGGTTGAGGATTCGGAAGGGAAACTGGGATAACAGGAGGAGGATTAGGTTGCCTATTATTTCTAGTATGATAAGTATGTGCAACCACATGATAACTCTCTCTAGTTATTTGCTTGGCATAATTATAAGGACTTATAGGTTTTCTTCCTTGCACAGTGATGATTGGTTTATTCGGAGTACGAAAGGAATCATGATCATACCCTCCTTGGACAGTAAGGAGAGGTGTTTTAGGACTTTGAAAGGTGGGAGAAGGATAAGCTCCTTGCACTTCAAAGAGAGGCTTTTTATGCTCATTCAAGTTTATCATGTTAACCAATTTAGAAGTCTTGTTCTTGTTTAAAGATTTCGATAAAGCCACAAAGTCATCAAGGGCATCATCCAACAAAGCATGATCATATCTATTAAAAGGTTTATCTTTTGATTCAAAAGGAGACATCTCCTCATAGAGGGGATTGTTGAAAACAACCATGTTACTAGATTTAGTGGAAGAGTTGATAGGAATGTACCCTTGAGAGGACTCATTCAACTTATCTTTCTCATCACAACGAAATGGCATAGTAACAAAGTTTACGAGTTTTTGGTAAAATGAAGGTTTGGCATCTTTAGGGTTCAAAAACTCATCTAAAGCTTCATCTAATTCATCTTGGCTATACTCATAATAATCATCATAAGCATGAACATTTTGCAAATAAAAGTCTGACATTTTGAAATAAAAAGTGCATGAAATTTAAACACACAATGCAAAGAAACACACTCTCTTTTTTTTTTTTCTTTTTTTTTGAAAATGAAATGAAAACACACTAAATATATATCTAGATCTAATAAATGCAATGCAAGAAGAAGCAATGATAGATTCACGTCGGGTTCACCAAAATGTGTGGGGGAAAAAGCGAGACTAGGTTATCATGCCCTAATCCTACCTCTTGTCACACACTACGGAATACGAAAGAGCCTAGAGGTATCGCACAATTGGCTACTTCTTTTTGTGAAAGAGAGAGCCATGGGCTACCTATTAGGGTTTCTATTCCTTTGTTGTAATTGAAAGGTAAGATTATGCAAGTTCAATTCCTAACCCTAAAATGCAAGTATGAGCTAACAACAAGATTACAGAATTGAACTTAAACAATGGAAAGCTGTAAATACAAGGATGAAATAAGAATGCAAATGTGTACTCGGAGTCAAAATCAGATTGAAAATGTGCGGGACGGGGGCACGGGCGCCACTATCCTGAAAACTGCACCGGAAACTGTCGTTTTGCACTCTGAAACACTGTCGGGAAGCTGTCTGAAAGCTGTCTGTCCAGAGGACCAGGGCGCCCAGCGCCTCTGTCCCAGGGACCAGGGCGCCCAGCACCCCTGTCCTGGCAGGACCAGGGCACCCAGTGCCCCTGTCCCAGTCTTCTGCTCTGCAATTTGATACAGAGTGCTGTCTCGACCTATTCTCTCCGGATCTGTATCCTGCGGCATCGTCCGAGTCCTGAAACCTGCACTTATATCTGAAAAAGGGGGTATGGGCTGCTATATAGGGTTTTGCCTTAGTCAAACCCCCGCTTCGGTGATTTCCACCTCCATGAATAGCCAAGTTGTTTTGTAAAATGTATTGTGTGTGCAGACCTAGTGTGTGTGCAAGGTCCTAAAATGCAAGAAAGCAAACTAGAGCAACCTAGAAAGTAAACCCTAATTGCTTGTAAATGATAATGTAAATGCTCTAAATCAAGATGCAAAGTGATCTAAAGCATGAATGAAGGACATATTGAAGCTTTATGCAAAGACATGAAAACAACATGAAATCATACCCAACCCTCAAGGGAGAGGTACAAGCCAATCTTCAGTCGGTAATCTCCTATTGTTCCTCAATGTCTTCCAAGCCCTAAATGGATGAATGGAATTGATAAATGCTTGATAGAGGGATGTTGTAAGGTGTTGGAGTCTTCAAAGATCTTCTCTTTCGCTGCATATCAGGTTCCTCGAAACAAAAATCCAATCCTTTCAAATGAAGAAAGAGAGCTCTTATGTATGAAACCCTAGGTCGCAATTTTGTCTTTTGGCTGACCTAGAGATTGAATATCCCGCCAATTTCTTGGGGTTAAGCTTTATTTTATGATTGGATCGTGCTCCTAAAATTTTAGGAAAAATGTCCAGGACCGTGTGCACTCCGGGCGCCATGGTCCCGACAACTTTTCACCAAATTTTCAGGGCCGTCAAATATGATGATTTTAGAGAGAATCCTGAATTTACAGGTGATTTTGAGATGTTTTGACCCCCGAAATCAAGCCCCCAAGCTCAAAATAGGGCCTAATTACGGTTTTTGATTAAGTGATGTATTGGAGGAATAAAATGAAAGGGGCACGCTTTAATGAAAGGGCCCGACTTTGTGATGTGGTAGATGATGAAATAGAACCTTTAGACCTAATTAATTTGATTAATTAAGTGCTAAAGGGTAAATGCAATGCAAAATGCAACTGCGCCAAGGCGGGTGCTAAACTAGGTGTTAAATTGTACTGCTTTAGCAAGTGCGTACAATTTATGACGTTACAGATGGGATGTGTATTTAGGATTTTTAAAGAATGCTTACTCAGATATTTTCAAGTTCATCTAGGTCTGGTAATCATAGTTTTTCTCTCATTCATTCTTTCATTTGCCCCGACTTTGGCATTGTTGTCAAAGGGGGAGAGGTTGATGTGAAAAATAATTGTGATAGAAGAAGTAATGTATAACTCAGGGGGAGAAGTCTTCCAACAATTTTTGAGATCATTTTTGGAGTTTTTGGAAGGGAATCGGAACAGCACTTCAGCGATCCAGTTTTTAGATGAGTGTTACCATCAATGCCAAAGGGGGTGATTGTTGGCAATTGACACTCATATGGCTTAGTTGTATTGTCATTGATGACAACACACACCATTTTGGGTTGGTCACTTAACCAGTACTCACCAGTATTCATTGTTTGGCAAATGGCATTCAGTCATCTAACACACAAGGAATTGGTACCGGAAGGGAAGTGAAACCGACAAACTAGGAACCGGTATATGAGGCTGACACAACAGATTGATCCGACAGGTCCACGTAAACAATCAAAGGAATCAGTCTTGAAGTTTAATGAATTTATTTTTGCTTAGGCTGACATGTAAAAAAATTGTAATATCATTGTAAGCCGACGTATGCTTGTGTTTGGGAAGGGTATTTAAGTCAGTCCGATTAGGTTATTTTGGGGATGCATAAGAAGGTAATGGAATATAGTAATGTGATGTTGTGTGAGTGATCTTGATCGACAGAATGTAAATATAATATTCTATGGTCGGTCTTGGATTTTGGTTTAGAGGTTTGGGAAGCAAAGAAATATCTCAATAAGGAAAGACATAGTGTAAACCGGTAGAGATTGTTCTTTGACCGAAACTCATCCAGCATAGTAGATGCACTCTCAGAGTTTACAATTTTGTTTGTAACTCCATATGTGGTGTTTGTAGTCAATGAGGCTCCTTTTGTGATGAGTAGTGTGCTCTAGGTTGTTGGCCTTCCTGCATGTGCAAGCCTCTATTGTATTATTTATTCATTTGGCCAGTGGATAGATATTGTGGGTCTCCAATCCCACCGTTATTTTTCCACTTTGAGGTTTTCCACGTATTAATCTCTGTGTTATGGTGTATTCTCTTATGGTTGCTTCATTTCTATTTGTTGTTATATTCTTTCATGTTTCTCAGTTACTAAATTGTATTTTTAATAAGTTTAAAATTGATTATACTGACAAAACACTGATTCACACCCCCCCCCCCTCTCAGTGTTCTTGGATTCCAACACTAATCTCATTTCTAACTACATCAAAATCCTCAAGTGTCACACTGTGTTGTCTCTAAAAATCAGAATCCATTGAATCAATCACCCGGATCTTCCTCAAGCAGTTAAACTTCTTCAGAAGAACTAGGCACTAATACTAATTGTTAGAATCAGGGATCACTTAGAGGGGGGGTTGAATCCATGATTTGCCAGAAATCAAATTCACAAACATATTCTTTGTCCACTAGATAGCAATGCATAACAGTAAAGAACATAAACAAGCAATAAATAAATCACAGATCCACAACACCAAAATTTTTACGTGGAAACCCAGAAAGGGAAAAACCACAGTGGGGCTGGAACCCACAATATTCATATACTATGGCTAGGAGCACATAAATATTACATAGATGGGGAATGGACTTGCATTTAGGCTCACTTCCTAGAGCTCACAACTTAATTACAATGACCTAGAAGGCTACAACCTTCAGGAAAGTATCACTGACTTACAGTTTGATTACAATAATGAAATACAGTGAAATGCACTCTTAAATAACATCTGACAATGCAAGAATGAGTTCCGGTTAAGCACTAGATCTTTGACTGTACTCACTCTATAAATACTATGTTTCTATCTCTGTTAGCTACCAAATCACCTGTGAACCAAATGCACATGTGAAAATATGCTCAATCACACCAAAACAAATCATCACAACTATATCACACTGAAAATTAATCGCGAATTCAATCTTATATATCTGGTCTTATAAAAATTGACCTCCTCAAGTCGACTTTGAGAAGTTTAATGTGTAGCTTCAAGTCAGCTTCAATCTCTAGCAAGACATAGCACCGAACAAAAAGAGTATAATCACACACTTCCTAAGGATCTTTCCATTCACCGAGATGACAAAATCAATCACCGCAATCACTATAAATCTTTCTAGACCAAAACTGCACTGAGATAGCCCTGATTTACCGGTTGACTAGCTACTGGTTAACTCTCGCTTCCAGATAAGAGAAATTATGACCACTGGATCGAATCTCCAAGAAGAGTTGTCATCAATGACAACCCTAAACCATAAATCAAGCATCGTAAATCATCGGATGAGTGTCAATGGCCAACAGTTTTCGCATGCCAAAGAGGGATGATTCGTCTCTGTGAATAAAGTTTATTCTGAGGAGTACAACTTTGTACTTATTTTGTGCACATAGAAAGAAGGGGGGAAAAGGTTGGGAATGGAAGCTTGCCTTAGGTCAAACCCCTATTTTGGAATTAAACATGAAATTGAAATAAAGATAATTGAAATGATTGTAAGGAAAGATTCTCCTTTTGAGGGGGATGTCTTCTTCTTCTTCTTCTAGTGGTGTATTCTTTTTAGGGGACAGATTGGTCTCCTGGTTTAGTAAGAAACAAGATTCAATTTTCCTATCTATTATTGAATTAGAGTATATTGTAGTGGCATCTTGTTGTACTTGGGTTATGTGTATGATACAAACTCTTAAAGATATCAAGGTAACATATGATGAAGCAATTCCTATTATGTGTGATAATACAAGTGCAATATACATTTCAAAGAATCTAGTTATGCATTCAAGAATAAAAAATATTTTAGTCAGATATCACTACTTAAGGGTGAAAGTTGCTGAGAAGGAATTTCAACTAGAGTACATTTCTATAAAAGAGTAGGTTGCAAATATTTTCACTAAGGTAATTGGAAAAGGATACATTTGAGTTTCTTTCAGAGAAGCTTGGGGTTATTGGCCCTCCTTCTTCTAGCTAGGTACATTATGGAGATGCATCTTTCTAGGGGGGAGATTTCATGCTTATTTATTTTCCTAGGTTGATGTTGTGGCTACTCTTAGGGGGAGTAGTGGTGTGCATAGTGTTGTTGAGGCCTTTGTCCTTGATGGGAAAGGGGGAGAGGGAGATTTTTTTTTTGGGGGGGGGAGAGATAGAGAATTTTTTGATCTTTGGGGGGAGATAGAGACAGAGCAGTATTGTTTTATAGATTTCCAGTTTTAGTTGCAGCTTGAGTTCAGTCGAGTGTTGTCAAGTGTTGTCATCAATGACAAAGGGGGAGATTGTTGGAGGTATGTGTTATTATGGTTGTCATTGATGTCAAACTTGTTGTTTGGGATTGGTGTTGGTTCGAAATGTCTATGGTGTAGAGATATCTTGTTGTCTTGGTGATGCAGTTGTTCTATTGGCTGTTCTAGAAGTGTTTGGGTCCAAAAAGTGGTGTTGATGTTTTTGTTATTGATATATTCTTTGGATATAGTTTTGGTATCATGGATATGATAGTTATGTCATCCAGAAATATCATTGTGTTCTCTGGGTGTTGTGGCATTATTCGTAGTTGGTTGTGATATTCTATGTTATACCTATCCTTAGGTTCGGATATGATTTTTGGAATATTGTTTGATGTGTTATGGGGTCTCACCATAGCGTGTGGGGATCAAGATTAGAATTATTGACATTGGAGGATATGTTTTGATCCTTAATTGCTTATATGAATGCATAGTGTGTTGGTGTATTGTTAGTTATGTTTTGGTGATTATGGATCAATGAATTGATCTTTGGAAGATGTGTTTTGGTCCCCTCTTTCTCCAAGAGTGGATCAATGTGTTTTTTTTTGTTAAGGGATTGACTACAATACCTTGTTAAAGGCAATACCCTATTAGGAGTAACCTTGATAGAGGATTTCAAATCCAAGCTAATCGATCACCTGGTTACAGGATTTAGAAAACACCAAGCCTTTGAAAAGCTTACCCGGTTAAGGGATTTAACTGTTGTAATTGTTAGAGAACAACATGATTTTTGTAGATCTGGTAATAGCACTACTCTTCTTAATCAGATCTTTTTTATGCTTCTATCTGCCTTCACACATTTTGTAGATACTCTTTCTGGTTCAGCAATCAATCACACTGACACACTTAACCAAAATTGCCAACACTACTATAAAACAACTCATCGACCTTATAAGAAAAATAATAGGTTGGTAACACATCACAAAACCTAAGATCTCATAGAGATTACAAACATATCGGTTCAAATATGATTGTTAGATTACATAGTAATCATCTGCACATTGTTCTAGACAACCTTGACCACTCCTGGATCATCACACATTGGATCATGTAACTCATCATGCGGTTTCCACTTCATGCAATGCACTCGCTCATTCCCAAGATAAAATAGTTATCTCTACGCACAAAAACCACTTTGAAAATCATCAAATGCATCATGCTTACGTGGCATCTTCATCATCGATCACCATTCGATCATAGATCAACACAACCAATTGACCAAGCTTCATCACTTAGGGCTCGACATATCAACAGGTTAGGGTTACCGGTTGATCTCTCCGCTTCAATAGTAATACCGGTTCCCTTCACTTCTCAACTATCAGTTTCATTATTGTATCACTATCGGTTGCAATACAACTCTATTACCGGTTTCAATTAACATCAATGACAACACTTATACTTCATTAATGCAATCTTCATGCAATGCCAACATGTTCATGTGTTGAATATGTGTTGTTGATTAATTGTTGATGTGCTACATTAATTTATGTTTGGAGTGATTCACCCTCCCTCTCATTCCTACCTTGGGTTCAACATTCTCCCCTTTGCAAACCCTACACCATTATGCATATTTCCTTTTGATGCAACAAATTGTATGTTGAAGATGGAAGTAAGAAAATCTCATGTCTATCATGATGCATAAGCTTGGTACTACATTACATATGGGAACTCACTAATCTAGTTTCCATCCTAACCATCAACTTGAGAACTTGTTATTTTCCCTTTTATTCTCACTTTCATTTCCCATGTTTATTTCTCCTTTCCCTTTTCCTCCCATTTTCAGTCCTTGCTTATTTTTGTTTTTTTAGTTTTCAATTATTTTCTTGTTGTATGTTTCCTTATCTCTTTGCCACCTTCTACATTACTTTATGGCATTGTCTTCTTTAACCTTTGCATTAATGGTTATTTTTATTTTTCTATATTGATTTCCTTATGTTTGCCACATTTCTTCATTATGTTTTTCTTGTTTTAAATTTTTTATATTTGTTTTTTTCTTTGTGATTTCAATTGTAACCCATTTCCTTATGCACATAAATGATGATGATTCATGCTTAATTACCATATATGTTACTATTAATACTAACTATGTCCACAAAATAACTTGGTCTTAATTGCCACCTTTTCCTTTAACCATTTTACTCTGATTTTTTGGTGTTTGTGATTTCTTTTGTTGGCCCTCATGTTTTCCATTGCTTTCTCTCTAAAAAAAATTATATCACATTAGTCTTTTTGTCCTTAATTTTTTATCCTTGTGCTTTCCATTATCATTACAATATATTTTACCTTCATTGGGGGCATCATATAAGTGTTCCCCTCTCTCTTGTCTCATCATTCTATCACTTTTCACTTGGGAATATGAGATGATTATCTCTCGTGTGATTTATTATCACATGTCATCTCTTTGGGGCATGACTTAGATGTTGATCATGTTCTTTGTCACTTTCTTCTTTCTTCATTAAAATCCTTGGAAAATCTCCTCTATCTCATTTTCCCCTCAATTAATATCCTTAAAATGATTGGATCTCTTTGCTTGACATCTTACACTAGTTTCTTTAAGGGGTGGCATGTTTTCTATATCACTTTCTCTCACTCCTAATATTTAATCCTTGATCATTGATCCTTGGCCTCAATAATGGCTTGCCATACCATCACTTTGTCTCTAGCCTTCCTTTTATTCAATTTTAAGGCCACCTTATAACCATTGACAACATTGTCAAATTTTAAATCTTTTTTTGAGAAGAAATCATTAATAGCCAAGGTGGAAACTTCCAAATAGCCGATACTTTAGGTGCAAACTATAGCTAGGGTGGCAACCACCACACAACTAAAGGTGGCAACTACCATATATTCAATGCTTTTAGTTTCATTGGGTTGACTATCATCTTTGTCCATGGTTGCAACTATCAATATCTAAGTGTGGTAATCTCAAAGACATTAGTTATAACTTACCTTTTTCATTATTATCCATTTTATCATTGACCTATCTTGGCCTCTTTCATGGGTGGCTACCTTACAACCCTTATCATCATTAACAATTTTTTTCTAGTATTTAGCTTATAATTATTGTTTCCCTTTGGCCAAGGTACTTCTCTTATTTCAAACACAAGCCACTATTTTGTTTCTTATCCTGAATTTCTTATAGGGGTAGATCTTTATAGATCTCACCACTTAAGAAAATAGCTAAAGTTTTTGTGGAACTTTCAGTTGTTCTACAAGCTTGTTATTACACAATAGACATATTTAACATGCATTCTATTTAATATGTGTTTCCTATTTTTTGTTTCTCTTTTTATGTTTCCTTTATATTCATTAGATGTTTATTATTATTAGTATATAATTTGGTCAATCTTTTATGTATGCTTTTTTAAATATAAACACATATTTATTCATGAAAACCAAAAGACAAACTAGATACACCTATATATCCTAAGTCTATAATATAATGTATCATTTATATTTATTAATATACTACACTTTACAATACTAAGTCCTTATTGATTCATAAGTCTACTAAGCTAAAATGGGGGCAAAATGTAATGTCAAATGTTCCATACTTTGTAATTTTATATATTGTATTTTGCACTTATATTGCAAGGTACTAAGTTCCATAACGATTCTTATAAAGATTTCTTACATAATTTCTTATTGGAGTATCAACCTATTCAAACTAGTCTCCCATAGGTTCTTTACATAATGCTAATAGGTCTTACATACTATTGGGTGAAAATTTTGTAAACTGATGAGGGTTCACAAAATGTGTGTTTCACAACAGCACTTGAGATAATATCTCTCAGAAGGCAAGATATGATCTCTCTTAATTGTAAGGGAAGGCTCCCATTTTCTAATGTAATTACTTTCTATTTTATCTACCTACTAACTTTACACTTCCAAGATGAAACAACTTAGCCCTCTTTCTTTTTTAGAACTAGTTATATCTAATTCTCTTTTAAGAATAGATTCCCCTAACCAAAACAACTTTAAACTTGCAGTAATATTTAAAAACTAAGCTAACTAGGATGTAAATTGACTATGAAAGAACAAAGTCTTATGTTACTTCCCTTTTTATGAAAAATGATCTGGGGATGAGAGTTATGCACACTAAGAACTCCAAGATTCTTTTGAATACCCAACTCCTATCAGCCACTATAACCCAAATATATTGTCAGCTCAAAAACTTACAAATATATTAAAAGATCTTCGACTCTAACTAGATAATCCATATAGAACAAAGACTTTACTTTTTATCTCTCCAATACAAATTCTAGAGATAACTCGTAAAAGCTCAAAGAATTAAAACAATCCTCTTAACCAATTTCCAATTCTTAATTTTAAACTAACTCAAAGATCACTTGTAAAGGCTCAAAAAGATTTTCAATATCTAGCACCAATAATGTTAGGATTCCCACGGATACTGAGAGGGGGGGGTGAATTAGTATCTAATCGGTGTACATAATTTCTTATCTTAAAACATGCAGAATATATTGTAACAGTGTACCAGTATGCAAGAAATAATGCAATAAACATAATTAAAAACATCCACATGAAAAGAACACCATGACACAAGGATTTAACGAGGAAACCCAGTGTGGGAAAAACCTCGGTGGGATTTGTGACCCACAATATCCACTTACTGGCCAATAAGAGAATATTACTTACAATAGGGGCCTGCACATGCAGGAAGGCCAACTGCCTAGAGCTCACTGCTCAAATGGGAAGTCTCACTAACTTACAATATGGATTATACAAATCCGGTATCTTGTACTGCTTTACAATAGCATCTATAATGCCTGATTCAGTACTGATTGCTGCTCTGCTTCTTACATAAACCCTTTACCCTATATTTTGCATAATAGGTCTTCCTTAATATTTCGCATATATTACTTACATAACCTTATTCATTTCTTCCTTACAAAATGTCTACAATGATCTCTTTTATATATAAGAGTCATTTTACAACATGCCATGTCGGCTTACAAAGTTTTTACAATAATAAACAAAATATAATATAACAAAATCCTGCCGACCTTTGTGTCGATATACTTCCTTTCTCTGTGCCGGTACCGATGTCCTGAGTGTCAGTGTAGAGTTTGATTGTTGATGCCGGTGCACTAACTTGCCGGTGTAATGCCTTGTCGATGCCATAGGATTGTAAGGTTGCGATCAATGACAAAGCCTTCAATCACATACAATGTCTCATTGGAGTGTGCATATGCCAACAATCTCCCCCTTTGGCATTGATGGCAAAACTCATGAGAAATTTCAAAAGTGTATCCAAAAATGTGAAGTCCAAAAATGTTACCAAAAATGTGTGTGCTCCCCCTAAGCATATGATACCTGTGATGTTGAATTTTCTCATTCCACTACTCCCCCTTTGGCATCAATGACAAAGGTTGTCAAGATGTCAGTAGAGTTTGTAGTTTCAACCTTGTAATTGGGTAGTTACAATTTGAATTAGATCCGCTAAAATCAAGTTTATACTCTCCATAAACTTTTTACTATCTCTTATTGTTGTCTCTGTTCTTTTAGCTATACCGGTGAGATGCTGCAAATGCTCTGCTGGTGTTTTCCATCCCTGTATTAGTGCCTTAGATACTTCCTTCCGTAATGATGCTAAATAGTCCAATCTTGGACTCAGTTTTAATCTCAGATGCTTTTCCTTATTCACTATTCTCTCCTTTTCTCTTTCAAATTTAAGTAATTCTTCCTCAAAATTTGTTATCTTCTGTTCAAAAACTGATAATTTATCAGGTGAGTTAACAAAATTATCTGCAAGTTTGTTGATTTCATCCTCTACCTTGCTCATCTTCTTATCAATATCTACAGTCAAAAAGTTTCTCTTACAGGTGTCTTTGTACATAGTTTTGTACTCTTTTAATAAATTACACAGTTTCGGTAGAAGAGTGTCAAAATCTCTAGTACACTTCTTTATCTACTCATCAAAGAATCTTTGTTTTTCAATTTCTACTTTGTCCTTCAATGTCTCTTCCTTTATTTTCTCAATGTTTTCTGTGATATATTTACACAAGGTATCAAGTTGTCCTCAAGAATCTTTATTGTCTATATTACAGTTAGGAGCAATTACCTTCAAAATTGGTATGGTGTCATCAATTGCCTTATAAGCTTGTGAGCTACAATCTATTATCTTTTTAATTGAATCCAAGAGTACTTTAGTCACATTAGTTGATTTGTAGCCTGATGATGAACCAACATTCTGAGTACCGCCAGTGGAAGTAACCAATCTTGTATTGACCTCTAGTAGGTCTGTTTGTGTTTGCATTTCCTTAAGAAATTGTTTTTCTACTTCTCCAGTTGCCGGTGGCACTGTTTCCTTATGAACCTGTTCTTGTTCTTGTTGTTGTTCCTGTTCGGGAGCCTTTTGCTTTGTTTGTTTCTCTGTTTGTTGCATTGTCTCAGTCTGAGTCTGAGTTTCTATGTTTTTCTCTTTGTCATCTATCGGTTTCTCCTGTGTGTTATCAGTTTGCTCAGCTACCGGAGGCTCACTAGCCATGTCAGTCTTATCAGCTATATCTTTGTCTACCACAATGTTGATCTTTTGAGTATCAACATCGACTATGTATAAGACTTCAGGATTAGGATTGACATCTACATCCATACTTTCAACTGTCGATTGATCTTTTGTAGCTATTATTTTTACCAGTGGAGTAATCAAAGGAGGTGTGGGTAAGTTGTCTTTAACCTTGATGCTGGGTGGTCCACCAACTTTACCTTTACCCTTGTCTCTTTCTTTCTGATATACCTTTATAGGTTTGTGGCTCATGTATTCTTCTTGTTTTTCTTTTTCCACTAGGAAAATGTCCCATGCATTTTCTATCTCCTCAGTCACCTCATTAACTCTTCCAACCATTAAAGAAATGTGCCAGTGTGCAATAGAAAATACTGACCGGTTGGCTTTAGCAATTAAGTCATCAATTTCTTTGGGTGAATTCATTAGATATACAACACGTAGCTTTTCTATCTTTATTTTCTTGTCAAGTTCTACTACTGCTTGTCTTCTTGCTTCCAGTCTTTTAAATAGTTGATCTGGTACTTCATTTACTACTTCCATCAAAAATTTCTTATACATATCCATATGCAATATAACACTATTTTCTACTTGTTCTTTTTCATCAGCTGTCATAGTGTTATATATTTTCTCTATATTCTTCAATTTTCCTTCCTCTGTAATTTCATTTAATAGTATATCAAGAGGGGCCAAGTCCTTGTTTGTCCTCTTCTTCTTCTTTGGTGTAGCTTTTCTTACCGGAGATCTCACTGCTTGTTGTTTTGGTCTTGTCCTCCTAGGTGAGGGTGTGGTTGCCAGTGAGGGATCTCTTTTCCTTACAACTCTCTTGAAAGTTGCAAGCATGTCACTCTCTGAAGAAGTGCCTATCGGTGATAGATGAGTCTCAAGTTGTGGAGCTGCTAACTCATCCTTTGTTATACCAGTTTGCTTTAACACATCTTCTTTAATAGCCTTTTCCTGTCTGGAACCTCTTCTCACAACTGCCTCAACCTTTTTCACTCTTTTCTTAGATTGTATTTGGCTTTCAATAGTTTTTGCACTACCAAATACTTCTTCCTTAGGTTCTTTAGGGGCTTCCAGAAGTGCTTTAGCATATGTTTCAATTATATGATCATCTGTTTCATAGCCCATCTTTGTTACCCAAACAGTCCTAGGGATGACTGCTTCCATCTAGATCTCATCCTTCTTGATTAGAAAACATATTTCATCCTTATATTTGTCAACAATCTTTTGTGATAATCTGATTATTTTCTTCATTTTGACCTTTAGTGCTTGAAATAAATCATGGATATTGTTTTCCTTATCTTCTCCCATATTGTTGAATAGTTATGTTAGTTGTTTACCTACTGGTATATCATATCCACGTTCTTTGTAGCCTATACCGGGAACCTATTTGGTTATATGTAACATCAGACATACTAATAAATTTCCAAATTTAAAAGTTCCTTTCTTGTCCTTTTTAATCTTGCCTAAGTTGTCAATTAATTCATCCTTCAACCACTCACATACATCAAACTTTGCATTATCTGTGACCATATCATAAGCACTCTTAATGCATAAACTTGAAACTAAATTGAGTCTATTTGCATGAGTAGCTTTATATCCTAATATCATGCTGATAAATCTCACATTAATATCTGTTACATCATTTACTCTTAAGGACCTTATGTCGGTTTTGGCACCAGTTAACTCAGTAACTAGGTCATTGGAAAACTTCTTGTTTTTGTCTGGCCTTTTACCGGTGGTTGGTAACCCTGTGACAACTTCCTTAGTGATTTTGTGAATTGCATCTAACCAGAAAAATTCACCATGTACCCTGCTTAAGACTATCCTAATCACATCCTTGTGAAATTTAGGAATGCTAAGGATTTCTGTAAATCCTAGGGTTTCAATGATCTTGTGTTCATCTTTTACATTGCCGGATTCATCACATATGATAGTTTTAAACATGGTTTTAATCTCTTCAACTCCTAGTTCCTCAATGTTACAATGAATGTAAATTCTGGGGTCTTCAGCATAAACAACTCCCTTAGGAATTTGGGAAAAAGCACCTAAGGTATCATCTTCCTTTGCTATCTCAGGAACTAATTGAAATACGGGCCTAGATCTTTTTATAACTTCGACAACAATAGGTTTTGCTATATATTCAATTGCAGAGGTGGATGCCATGATAAAATACCTTTTACTACCTTTAGGATGGATGATTGCTTGAAGTGTTCTTGCCTCTTGCTCGAAATACCTTAGCTCAGAATCTTCGTGCTCTTCATAGGTTTGAAATCTCGGTGAAATGAAATGGAGCCAAAACCTCAAATTTATAGTGTCTTTTTGCCATCTACCACATTAAATGCATGCTGGTTAAGTATTCACTTAACATTGTCTGCCGGTAATAAGTAATTTCCAACTTCTCATCTCTAACTGAGGGAATAATAGC
The DNA here is from genome assembly GCF_030272615.1 of Cryptomeria japonica. Classification (NCBI taxonomy): domain Eukaryota; kingdom Viridiplantae; phylum Streptophyta; class Pinopsida; order Cupressales; family Cupressaceae; genus Cryptomeria; species Cryptomeria japonica. The sequence continues at coordinate 296,826,629 of NC_081413.1, read as the reverse complement.
ACATGTGTCACTATATTGCCAAACCCTCAAGGAAACTTTCTTCAAGTAGATGAAGAACTTCCTACCAGTGGAGCACTGCTCTGTCCTGCCAGTGAAGCATTGACTGGTTCTACTGGTGGAGGAGTATTCCCAATATTTAGATCATCTTTTCTAATCCATTGTTTTGAGAATTCTTGCTTAACCTCTTCAACCTTTTCTTTACCTTTCAAGCTAGAACTTTTGTTGTCTACTGGTGATCCTTTACTTCTACAAAATTTTGCAATATGCCCAATCTTGTTACATGCTTAACAAGTTACATTATTCTTCTGAATAGCTTTCCCATAACCTATGTCGGTTTGTGTTCTACATTGATTGGATAAATGTCCAAATCTTCCACAAACATAACATCTCACATTCATTCTGCAATTTTTAGAGTTGTGACCAACTTTGTTGCATTTTGAACATTGACTGGTGGGTGTGTTGATATTCTGATAATTTCTTGATCTACATTCATTTGCTCTATGACCATACTTATTACAGTTAAAGCATTTTCCATTGAATTTATAAGCATTAGGTTGTCTTGCTAGTTTGCTGTGATCTTGAGTATTTGCAGTACCGAAGCTTTCACCAACTTCAAAGCCAATTCCAGAAGTGTCACCTTTAGGTTTTTTATTCTTCAGCAAGGTGCCAAGTTCCTCTGATATTTTCTTGAATTTTTCTTCTAGTTCTCTTTCTAAGACCTCTTTCTGTCTCATCAGTTCATTGGAGTCATTCTGAGTGTGCATCAGATCTGTCTTCAACATGTCATTTTCATAGCTAAGTCTTGTGTTCTCATTTGCTACATCACTTAGTCTTCTGGTCAATTCTTCTTCATTTTTCTTCCTATCCTCAATCTCTTTAAAAAATCTCATAATCATATCCTGCATCTCATTCTTTGTTGTCATGTTTTCTAGTTTCAATTTGCTTATCTAATCACTAAGTGATTCCTTTTCATCATTCTCATTTTGCATCTTTTCACAAAGTTCTCTTCTCTTATTTCTTGCAACAGTAAGATTCTCTTGAAGTGCCTGAATGATATCCTAAGCTGCCCTTAAATCATCTTCTAGTTTGACATTTTTCAATTTCTCTGCATCATAGTCTAAAAGAGCTCCTTCAAGTTGCGTCATCAGATTTTCCATCTTTACCGATGTCAAGATCTTCCTCAGGCTGTTAGGCTTCTGAAAATAGAGGACCAAGCTTTGATACCAATTGTTAGGATTTCCCACAAATACTGAGAGGGGGGGGGGTCAATCAGTATCTAACCGGTGTACATAATTTCTTATCTTAAAACATGCAGAATATATTGTAACAGTGTACCGGTATGCAAGAAATAATGCAATAAATAGAATTAAAAACATCTACATGAAAAGCACACCATGACACAAGGATTTAATGAGGAAACCTAGTGTGGGAAAAACCTCGGTGGGATTTGTGACCCACAATATCCAATTACTGGCCAATAAGAGAATATTACTTACAATAGGGGCCTGCACATGTAGGAAGGCCAACTGCCTAGAGCTCACTGCTCAAATGGGAAGTCTCACTGACTTACAATGTGGATTATACAAATCGAGTATCTTGTACTGCTTTACAATAGCATCTATAATGCATGATTCAGTACCGGTTGCTGCTCTGCTTCTTACATAAACCCTTTACCCTATATTTCGCATAATAGGTCTTCCTTAATATTGCGCATATATTACTTACATAACCTTATTCATTTCTTCCTTACAAAATGTCTACAATGATCTCTTTTATATATAAGAGTCATTTTACAACATGCCAAGTTGGCTTACAAAGTTTTTACAATAATAAACAAAATCCTATCAACCTCTATGTCGGTATACTTCCTTTCTCTATGCCGGTGTCAGTGTCTTGAGTGCTGATGTAGAGTCTGATCGTTGATGCCAGTGCACTAACTTGTTGGTGTAATGCCTTTCTGGTGCCATAGGATTGTAAGGTTGCCATCAATGACAAAACCTTCAATCACATACAATGTCTCATTGGAGTGTGCATATGCCAACAAATAACTATACTCGACTTTAATCATTCAAGAGAATATAATACAAATGACATAAAAACATTCATACCATACATAAGTTTCTTCTCAAAACAAAGTTTAAATGTGAAGCTTATCTCGTCTTTGATTAAATTGCAAATATTACAAAATGAACACCAAGTCTCAATTTGCTCTTCACTTTGGTAGAGTTTTGTTGCATAAACAATGATGGAAAAAATATCCTTATTACAATAAAAACCCTCATATATATAGAAGAGGAGTGTAGCATGAAAATAGGAAGCTATAACTAATTCTAAGACTAAGTAAAAAGAAGAGTTAAATTTGACTTAGGAATTGTGCACTCAACACGTGAACATGAGCAAATACAAAATTACACCTGAGGTGACATAACAAAATGCCATTGGGAAAACATGAAAATGACTAAGTGTCATTTTCCTTGAGTTGACTCTCGCTTCTGGAATTCCTTGAACTTCTGCAAGGCAGTCTTCATTTGAACTCCATCAAGTCCTTGGGTATGAATGGTGATGATCTTGACCTTGGTGATGGAATCCTCTAAGTCAATGCAACACTTTATGTGTTTCTTCATAAGTGAATCCAGAATATCCAAGATGAACTCTAGATCAAGTAATTTATCAATTGAGGATAAAGAGATGTCCTCCCTATCAACCTCAGTAGTCACAAGCAAGCTAAATTACACAATGATTTCATCCACATCAAGAAATTTTTCATTCTTATTGAGGAAAGAACATTGGATTTCATAAATTTTAGCAACAATCTCCTTCTTCTTATCTGCGAATTCTCTTTGGGCTTTCCTCATATCCTTGACTAGATGTTCCAGAATATTCATCTAATGCTCCAATGCCTCTTGTTGCTCAATATATATTCATCATGGAGGGATAACACCATTTTGAATGAGATCATCTGGATCATAATCTTCAAATTTCAACTAGGCTTCAAAATATTTATCTTGTGTTTCAAGATATCAGGAGAAGGCTTCTACAGTGGTGTTTGCCTTTGTTCTCACAGCATCAAGATTACTAGCAATGGTGCAAGTTGAGATTATGAGCCATGTACCTTGACTTACCATCCCATCCATCCATTCTCCCATGGATCTACTATGTGATGCTACCTATTCGATTCTTTTCACAACTAGTTCATCCAAAAATGAAGCTACTAGTTCAATAGCTTCAGAGGACTTAGTTACTTTGATAAGAATTGAGGTGAGTTTCTCGATTCATGCCTTGATGTAATGCCCCCCAAAATACCCTAGATTAAACTACTAAGACAATAATGGAGAAATTTTATTTATTTTTATTTAACATATAAGTCAACTAATGTAACAAGTATCATATCCATCTAATTACATTCATTAACCAATTAACCATTATGAACATGCATCACTACACATTTCATTAATTTACACAAGTGGAAATAAAAATAACCAACATTAATCTCTCTGTAAAGCGGAAAATCGCGGTCGAACCCTAGTTGGTCTCCCCTCTTCTAACTCCGAGGAGAGAGAAGGGAGGTTCGCTAGGATTCGATGGGTTTTCACTTAGGGGAGAGACTTTACATTCAAAAGAGGGGTTGAAACTCATAAGATCCAATCCCACACAAGGTAAGATTGGATGCTAAATGAATTTCAAGGGTTTGGAAAGCAAAGCTACCCTCTTTTGTAAAGAATGTTGATTAAGGAAATTAAGCTAAGGATGCATAGAAAGTCATAAAGATTTGCTTATAAACTGAGTTTAGGTTATAGGATGAAGCTGCGGACCTGGAATTAGCAGTAGAATGTCGATACGGTGCTGTCCTACAAATTTGAGAAAAAGTTGTCGGGACGATGGCGCCCGGCGCCACGGTCCTCCGAAAAATCCGCGAAACGAAGTGGGATCGGTTCGTCTCTGCACAAGGATTCCAAATCTTCAATCTCAGCCGCGTACCTACAACCTACACACAGAAAAGCGAAGACGATTGGGGGGTTAGGGATTAGGGGTTTGCCTTTAGGTCAAACCCCGGTTTTGGAATTAACCAAGAAATGAGCAAGTGCTGTAAATGTAAATGACTGTAATGTAAAACAAGTACTAATACCTTGTTCTAAGGATGTTTGTATCCTTATGTGCAAAGGTTTAGATGTTGTATGTTGTAGTATGTAGCATGTAATAAGTGATCTCCTCTTCAATGGTTGAATCCTTGACTTGAATGCAACACTTAGCCTTGAATGGAGACTTGGAATGATCAATTGCTTGAATGCTTGAATGCTTGAATGCTTGAGTATAATTTCCACGCTTTGTACACATATCCTCTTCATATCTAAATGAGAGAGAAAATGTAGTTTATATACTTGTCAATTAGGGCTGATAGACTGATTTTCCCGACCTTAGGCCGACCAGGGAAGTATATTTCCAAATTGCAATCAAAAAGACCCGATATCACTTAGGAAACCGGGCCCAAAATAGGACCCAGGGACCAGGGCGCTGGGCGCCCTGGTCCTGAGGGACCAGGGCGCTGGGCGCTCTGGTCCCACCTCCGGGACAGTGGGGTGCAAGGAGGTTCAGGCCAGGGTGCTTGAAAAATGCAGTTTTCAGTGTCGTGAGCAAGTTTTGGGGTCTCCATTCAGGTTGCGTGTTGCGTCGCCATCGTGAAGACCGAAATGCAGTCGAAATTGCAAGTGTCGCAATTTTAGGACGCTACATTTAGCCCCCACTTTAGCGGGAGTATGTATGCTCATACTTCCGGTAAAGTACAAGGAAACAACATTGAAAGACTTTCACCACGTCAAGGAGGCAAGATACACCAAGCCCCCAGTGGACTAAGGATCTTACGACCTCGATTGACAAAGTAAAAGGGAAGATCACGAGGGAGAACCATGACTGTCAGTAGTAAGGTTCCCTCGCTATGAGTCATGCAAAAGAAATACCAAAAATCTTCAAGACAAAGCTAAATTTGCCAAGAAATTTTCAAGTATCTTGAAGGGATAGACAGGGTGTATGCCCCCCTACGTTAAAGTGATCGCACACGCCTCAACGGGGGTGATTGTTTTAACGTAGTGATACACATAAGAAATGAGAAAGGAAAAGGAGCACGTTATCGCAAAGATTTAGCCCCCAAGTGTGAGATAAATCCAAGGATAATAGACACAAAACACAAAGCACGAGGTGACTTCGCTTTCCTCGGGGTCAGTATGCTGTATGATAAGTCATGTATATATATCATATGTATGTATGCATAATTGTTCTTCATTCCCCAATCAAGGAAGGTCACCTAGAAGAAGGGAACACATGTGTCTTTTGAGTCAACATGAGAGAGACCAAAGAGATCTCAATGCTTTGCATCGTCCTCAAGTAGACAACACTAAGGACGACAAATAGAAGAATGAGAATAACATATAGAAGAAGTAACAAAAGAGAGGGGGAGAGAATCTGCCATGCTAATGTAACTAGTCTAGCATGTCATCTACCCCCCGATCTTGCTGATCAATGTTTCGAGAAGGCAGGGAACACGCTAGAGGAGGAACATCCAACACAGCAGATGGAGCTATCACAAGATCCAAACAAGGGCTATGTTCATGTTCCAAGCCACATTGTTCTTGTCTAGGAGCTAGGATAAGTGCTTTAGAAAATTCATTAGATAAATGGTTATCAACATCAACAAGTTCATATTCGCTATCAGAAGCAAGAGGAGTAACATTTTCATCATGCATAACATTTTCATCTATATCATCATCAAGATTTATAAAAATAGGATCTTTAACTCGCACAGGATCAAGACCATCATGCATCTTATGTTTAGGAGATTTAGGCTCAATATCCGGCTGAGGAGAAAATGGAATAATGCTTGTTGAAGGTGTTTTTGGAGATTGTAAAGTTTGAGAAGCAGCTGCTTGAGCCCTAAGACGACGCTTTCGTCGGCGTTCCCGTGCAGAACGATTACGTCTAGTCTTAGTAGGAAGTGTAGAAGATAGAGGAGGAGGAATGTTCTCATCCTTATCACTTGGGTGTTTAGGTTGTGGTCTCTTAGGCTGGATAATAGGAGAAGAAGAAGGTCTCTTCTCTCTATAAAAGGACGGAGGAGGAACTGCTCCATATAAAGGAAGAATTTTTGGTTTAGGAAGAAGACCAAGTCCATCATGACGAGGAGGTATAGGTCTACTTTTAGAAGATTTATTAGGCATAGACATAGTCACATCCATGGGGACGGATTGGGAATCTTCTTGGGGAAAGACATTAGTTTTGTCTTTCAAAGGAAGAATTTCCTTCTCAAGAATGATAGGAATGTCAAGTTTAGGTGTTCTAGGTTCACTTAGAGATAGGATCATATCTATTTTCCACTTTTGATAAGATTTAAAAAGATGATCACTTCGCAGAGGAAGAGATTGGAATTGTTTAGGCCAAAAGTAATCAATAGGAACACTAGAGGTTCTTTCAGCTGGTTTAAAGAGACTATGATTGACAGTAACAACTTCACCATTATGGGGAAATTTCAAACACTTATGAATAGGGGAAGCAATAGCTTTCATGGAAGATAGCCAAGGATAGCCTAGCTTCACACGAAATTGTTCGGAAGAAGGAATAATAGCAAAGTTCACATCAAGAGATTTATTATGGACCTCAATAGGCAATGTAATAGAACCAATTGCAGGAGAAGAAAATACATCAAATAGTTTCACAACCACATCTGTTTTGTCATATATCACTTGATTCAATTGCAAAGTAAAAAGAAATTCTTCAGTAATAACATTAACCATGCACGAAGGATCAATAAGCACTCCACGGCAAGGTGTATTTTTGACTTTTGCAACTATATATAAAGGACCATCAGGTGCTCTAATGGTTTCACTAGAATCAAATGTGATGGAAGGTTCTTTAGGGATTTCTTGCTGCTCTACAAAGTTAATCACATTCGGAGTCATAGACACAAGACCATCAGATGAGAAAGAGGAATCATTAGCCTCAATCGCATTAGAGGTATGAGAGGTATGAGAAGGTAATGGATCAGTAAAAATCTGAAGATTTTGGTTAGGAGGAGCTACAGATGTGTTGCCTTTATCATTCACTCCAGAAACAGAAATAGTATTATTATCAATCAAATCTTGAATTTTACCCTTTAAAGAAAAACATTTTTCAGTATCATGCCCAGGCTGACGATGAAAGTGACAAAAAGATTTGTGATCAAAATAAGGTGAAGTAATCTTTGCAGGATCAATTTGTCGTATAAGAGGAAGAGTAAGCACATTTTGTTCCAATAACTTATTCATAATATCATGCAATGATTCATTCAAAGGAGTATACTTTCTTTCTTTCCTGAAAAATTTAGAAATAGGAGGCACACCTGATGCTGCATTCACATTGTTGTTGATGATGTTTTCATTGAATTTGATGGAATCTCTGTTCGGTTTAAACTTCCCAAATGGTTGTTGACTACTATCACCCTTATCACTCAGAGCCATAGGATGTGATTGTTCCATTTGACTCACAGTCAGTTGATAATTGTGAAGAGTGGCACACAACTGTTGGAAAGAAGTAAACTCAGAAAACAGAAGTTTGTCTCGAATATCTTTTTGCAAATTAGAAATAAAGATTCTTTGAATATCATTATCAGGCACTGGAAAAGAAATTTGAGCATACAAATGCTTATATCTACCAATGAAATCAGTCACTTTTTCTTTAACACCTTGTTTACAATGCATTAAATCAATCAAAGTAACTTTAGGACTTATATTGTTTTGAAATTGTTGAATGAAAGCATTTGCAAGTTGTTCGAAAGAAGTAATAGAATAAGAAGGCAACGAGCAATACCATTGTAGGGCTTTGTCTCTTAATGTTCTGGTGAATAGTTTTGCAAGCAACCTTTGGTCATAAGCAAAATCAGTACAAATTGTTTGAAAAGTCTTAACATGTGTTAGAGGATCTCCTTTACCATTATAAAGCTCCAAATGCGGGATTTCAACATGTTTAGGAGGAATAGCTCGAACAATATCAAGAGAAAGTGGGCTCGCAACATCAAATGTGGGCACACTAAACTTAGACTGATTCATAGAGGCAATTTGTTGCTGTAAAGAAGAGACAGTTTGTGCAAGATTATTAATGGTAGCTTCAGTCGAAGAGTTCATATTAGGTGTGTTAGATTGAGATGGAGGTGTGATGTTATTGAAAGAAGGTAAAGAGTAAGGTGGTGGGACCCTATGATAGTCAACCATAGGGGATGATTGGATAGGAGGAACACCACAAGGAGGAATGGAATGGTTAAATGAATTGCCCCCTTGCGTTATGTTCATTTGTGAAGATGTAATAGGAACACTTATTGAAGGAATGAATGAAGAAGTCGGATTGAATGAAGGAATAGGGTTAATTGAAGAAGGAGGATTGCCCCCATGACTAGTGATCACAGGAGGAATGTCTTGTATAGAAGTAGCCATTATGTTTGATGTAAAGGTAGGTATACTAGCAATAGAAGTGGTCAAAGGAATAGAATGATTGACTTGTGTAGGAGGCTGTGTATAACCTAAGGTTTCGGCACAACTCTTCATAGGCATCACATTCGAATCCACAATATGTACGATACCACGTAAAACATCAATTCCATTCTTATCACTTTGAAGCATGCATTTTAGACCCTCAATTAAAGGAAGAGCTTGACTATCAGGATACTCATGAGACATCCATTGGTGAAAATCGTCAAATTGGTTATCCAATTTGGAAAGTTGTTCAACAGAAACTTCATGGGGAGCTTCTTCATCATTAGGAGGATTAGAGGAATTACCCATGTCCTCGTTAAAAAGGCTACTCAAATTAGGTTCCATCTCCTCGGTAGTTAAACCTCGGAAAGACTTAATTCTACGGCTTCGTCTAACGGGAATAGTGTAAGTAGGGCTTACTGTTGTAAAACTCATGCACTAGAGAGAGAGAAAAGATTTTGATTTTAGAGGTAGCAATTTTCAGTAAAAACAGCCAATCTTCCAGATTTAAGCTGTTAAATGCAATCACAACAGTCTCCCAAAATTTTGGAAAAAATGTTCGGGACCGTGGCGCTCGGAGTGCAACACGGTCCTTGCAACTTTTTTCGAAATTTGCAGGGATGAAAGGTATGATGATTTTAGAGCTAATCTGAAAAAATTGAGTGATTTTACGATCTGTAGATAGGCCAAATTAAAGTTGCAATCTCAAAATTGAACCCTATCAAGATTGTCGAAAAATGCAAAATTTGAATTTTGAAAAAGAGAGGGAAACTGAAATTTTGAATTTTATGATTTTAGAGGGAATGTCAAAAGCAGTGCAAGTTTTGAAATTTAAAAATTGATTCAATTTCACGCAAAATTCAATTTTGAAAGCGGAAATCAAAGTTGTTGTAATTAAGCACTTAATTTCAAAAGTCACAAATTGCAAGAATTTGAATAAAGCACTGAAATTTTGAATGAATGCAAACACAATTTTCAGATTTAGGACAGTAAGAACACAATTTTGACACAAAATTTCAATTTCAACAATTTTTGAATGATTAGGAGCCTTAAACCAAGCAATCACAAGACCAACTTTGACCGTAATTTTGAAAGTGTTATAATTGACAAAATCAGCCAAAATTCTGGATTTTAGCAGGAAAATACAGCAAGATCTCACTCCCGAAATTTTGGAAAAAATGTCGGGGACGATGGCGCTTGGAGTGCAACACGGTCCTCGCAACTTTTTTCCAAATTTTCAGAGATGAAAGATGTTGTGATTTTATTACAGAATCCAAAGTTACAGCTGATTTGGAGATGTTTTGATCGGTCAAATTATCAAACAAAGGTTGAATTAAGAGGGTTTCAAAAATTAGGGTTTTGACATTTAACCACTTAATTTTCAAAATTGAAGCATAAATATGAATTGAAAATTTGTAATAGAAAAGCAGATCTGAAGCAAGCATTAACAATTAAGCATTTCACAAGTTCAATGTTCAAAAAGAGAAAATTTAGGGTTTTTATGCAATCACCTCTAAAATTTTGCAAAAGATCAAACATGGAAATGTAATCAAGGAATCAATTTTCAGATCTAAGCATGAAAAATCAGAAAGGATGTTCATGTCGGGTTCACCAAAATGTAAAGCGGAAAATCGCGGTCGAACCCTAGTTGGTCTCCCCTCTTCTAACTCCGAGGAGAGAGAAGGGAGGTTCGCTAGGATTCGATGGGTTTTCACTTAGGGGAGAGACTTTACATTCAAAAGAGGGGTTGAAACTCATAAGATCCAATCCCACACAAGGTAAGATTGGATGCTAAATGAATTTCAAGGGTTTGGAAAGCAAAGCTACCCTCTTTTGTAAAGAATGTTGATTAAGGAAATTAAGCTAAGGATGCATAGAAAGTCATAAAGATTCGCTTATAAACTGAGTTTAGGTTATAGGATGAAGCTGTGGACCTGGAATTAGCAGTAGAATGTCGATACGGCGCTGTCCTGCAAATTTGAGAAAAAGTTGTCGGGACGATGGCGCCCGGTGCCACAGTCCTCCGAAAAATCCGCGAAATGAAGTGGGATCGGTTCGTCTCTACACAAGGATTCCAAATCTTCAATCTCAGCCGCGTACCTGCAACCTACACACAGAAAAGCGAAGATGATTGGGGGGTTAGGGATTAGGGGTTTGCCTTTAGGTCAAACCCCGGTTTTGGAATTAACCAAGAAATGAGCAAGTGCTGTAAATGTAAATGACTGTAATGTAAAACAAGTACTAATACCTTGTTCTAAGGATGTTTGTATCCTCATGTGCAAAGGTTTAGATGTTGTATGTTGTAGTATGTAGCATGTAATAAGTGATCTCCTCTTCAATGGTTGAATCCTTGACTTGAATGCAACACTAAGCCTTGAATGGAGACTTGGAATGATCAATTGCTTGAATGCTTGAATGCTTGAATGCTTGAGTATAATTTCCACGCTTTGTACACATATCCTCTTCATATCTAAATGAGAGAGAAAATGTAGTTTATATACTTGTCAATTAGGGCTGATAGACTGATTTTCCCGACCTTAGGCCGACCAGGGAAGTATATTTCCAAATTGCAATCAAAAAGACCCGATATCACTTAGGAAATTGGGCCCAAAATAGGACCCAGGGACCAGGGCGCTGGGCGCTTTGGTCCCACCTCCGGGACAGCGGGGTCCAAGGAGGTTCAGGCCAGGGTGCTTGAAAAATGCAGTTTTCAGTGTCGTGAGCAAGTTTTGGGGTCTCCATTCAGGTTGCGTGTTGCGTCGCCATCGTGAAGACCGAAATGCAGTCAAAATTGCAAGTGTCGCAATTTTAGGATGCTACACTCTCCCTAGGGTACTTCAACATCATTACTTAATTAACTATCATAATGACATCCTACTCACATGATAATCACATCTCACTTAAGCTTAATGTATCTTATCCAACTCCTAACCATGAGATATGTAACCTACTAGATTATTTATCCAATATAAAATGCATACCATTTTATCTTTCAACTAGCATGATAAATTATTCCTCTTAAATGCAAGACAAGCCCTTTATCCTACATTCATTTTATGCACCAAATCCAAATGTGTCTTAACCAGAGATTACTTTAGTGGTGAATATTCGCCAATGGCAAATTTTTCACGTCGGCGACCTGGGAAATGGCAAATATTTTGTACCGACTGGGGGTGGCCATGTCGCCAGAACATTATCAATTTTCATCAAGTTCATGCCTTGATCACCATATGTTTTATGAAATTAAATGTTTCTATGCAAGGATTTCACCAATACAATATACGTTGGACACACGGTAAATTTAATTTTTTCGCCTACACTCTCCGAGGTTGCCTTAATAGATGAGCATAATTTGCCTATAGGCATGTTAAGATTTGTTCGCTAGGAGGACCTAATTTTCCCATCATTTTGTCGACGCATGTCTCCATTCACCCCAAATTTTGCCAACTATATTGTATTTGCCTTTTTATTTGGACGACCCATAATTGCCTCGAAAATTACATAAGTCATGTTATAGCTGCACGGGATTTGCCAAATATTTGTATACCATATAAAATTCCCATGGAATTCACCATATAAGGATTGGTATAAATACATGCAAAGATCCTATCTCTACACAATCTGGTGGGTTCTAGGCTCTGAATTCTGATCAATAGCAAAGTTTCAGACTAAGGAAATTCATTGTTGTTGATTGCATTGGTGACTGCTAGTGACCTAAAGGTGAGCGATCATATTTTTGAAGTGGTATAATGTTATTTTGAATTTATCTATATTTATTTGCACTGTTGAGTTCATTTTTATTCAATGGTGACTCGTCAGTGTCAAGTGGTCAGCTTGGACATTCAGTCCTCAGACGTCTAGATTGTAGGTCGTAGGACCAATGAAGCATATATTATACTTTATAGTCTATTATTGCTTCTTCAATAAATTGATATTCTTTTGGTAGCCTTTATTTCATTGGAGATGTTGAACAGGAAGAAGGGTAGGAAACCTGAATGTGGGGAAGGCCATGAGAGGCCAACAAAAAGCAGAACATTGTCTTTGTACTTTGTCTTTGGAAAAGAGTGGTGAAAATCAGGAAGGTACATCATCACAAGTACAAGTACAAAATTCACAACCTACACCGCATGTTGAAGTCGGCGGCGAACCTGATATCTCAGATCAGGATGATCTCAAAGAAGATTATCTGGTAGATGCCCAAGATAACCAGAATGATATAATCAACTTGGGTGATAATGCCATTGATGATAATGTACGAAAGGGGAAAAGAAAAGCCAGATCAAAAAAGGATGAACCAAAATCAAAAAAGGATCGAGAGTGGGATATGTCAATGAGGAATTTTCAAATTAATTGGGCATCAAAGTATCCATTCATTGAACCAATGGAGAATCCAATTGAAGGCGAGCCTCCAATAGAATGCAAGTATAAGATTTGCACTTGGAAACATAACAAGGAAATTAGGTTGCAGCTAAAATTTGACACCATAGAAAAGCATATGGGTAAATTTTATGAAAAACAAATGATTGTCGGGGTTGAAAAATCAGTGATAAGATTGAAAACAAAGGAGGAATGTAAGCATGTGAGGAATGCTGAAGAGTATTATTTTCATGAGAAAATATAGACGAAGCCTGCTGAAGTTAAAGGTTTTATTGAAGCTAGTTTTGGAAAAGCAATGCAAATAGAACAACTAGGAAAAGTTGTTCAGTTAAGCATTTTTTTTTATATTTTGAGTAGAGGGCGTGCTATGAAAAATTTCCCATCAATTAGTGGTTTATTACACTTTTTGAAAGTTCCTAACTATCCTAATAGACACTGGTCAGTAAACTATGGATGGGAATGGGCAAGTTGTCTTGCTGAGGTTGAAAAAGAAGATGTAAAGGAAAAAATAAGAGAGTCAAACTTTATTGCATTTTCTTTAGACGAAGTTACGGCAGTAGACAATACTTCATGGGTATTCATGCATGTTTATACTATAGAGAATCATACCCGCCAGCCTCATCTACTATCTATTGCTAAAATGAAGGAGAATGGGATAACGGAAAATTTATTTCAACTAGTAAAGAGAAGTTTAATTGAATATGGAGGTATGGATGACATGACGGTAACCAAAAAATTGGTTTGTGTTGGAGCAGATGGAGCTTCAGTAATGCAAGGTCGTAGGAACAGTCTTTGTACAAAGATTGAAACTTCATTTGTACCATACATTACTGCAATTCACTACATGGCTCACAGAATGAATCTACCTTTTGGAATTGTGAGCAAGTTTGCTTCGGTTAAAAAAATTGAAATTTTAATCAGAGAGCTCTACTCACACTTATGTCAAAGTCCCAAGTGATTTATGCAATTTCAACACTTTGTTGATGGAATAACTGATGGGAATAAGCTTCTCAAGGGTAATGATACCAGATGGATCTCTTTGGATGGTCCAGCGCATCGAGTTTTTTTAGAATATCCATCCTTGATTGGACTCTTTCACTCAACTCGCAACGAATCAGATCAACCAAAATTTCCTAACCTTTTTCGGATGTTAAGTAATTTAGAGACACTCTTAACTTTAGCAGCTCTTCTACCCATGCTAGAGGAAATGAGGAATATTATGAAGGCTGCCCAAAAAAGAGCTCTGTATATTGCAGAATATGCTACGCTGCATAAGATGACATGCATGACCCTCGACAATCTCTATCGAAATCAACCAACGCTATCTGATGAAAAATTTGTTAAGTGGCAAACACTCACATATTTGAAAAATCCTGATAACTTTTTACAAATCGATGCAGATGAGGAGGTTTGTGCCAATGTACGGGGAGTTGAGATACCAATGCACTTCTATGCCACAGTCGACCCCAAGGAACCAGGAAAGCACCCAAGGAAGCAACTAGCAAGAGTTACAAGGGAATATTTCGACAAGATTGTTGAGACTGTAACTACTTCTGTGAAGAAAATTGCATATGATCTTTCCTCACAAATTAGAAGCAGTTTCCCTCTTGACAACCTACTTGAAACCATGTCTATTGTGTTTCCTCATTATTGGAGCCTCAACATTGCAGCTGATTTTTGAAGTAAGCTATTGATTTTGATAAAACAATTTTGCATATCCAGAGAATTGAATGGACTAACTATAAATGGAATATTAGACAAAACCCATCTATGAGAGAAATCATCTCATTTTTCATACACTATGAGAGAACAATATGGCAAAATGGAGAACCCCCGCGAAGAGGGACGAGTAACAAGGCTTTGGAAAATTATAGCTGAGAATGCAGCGTTGCGTGATTCAATGCCAGAATATTTGAAGCTTGTTGATTTTTGTCTTACCATGATATTGGGTTTGATGGAAGATGAGAGAGTTTTCAGTGCTTAGGGGTTCCTAAAATAAAAGCTAAGAAACAAACTAGACAAAAATTTGGAAATTTGCTTGAGGCTCTATACATCTAGGTATGATGTCCACACTTTTTCTTACAATAGGGCACTACAAGTTTGGAGGTCCAAATGTAAAAGAAGAGGTTTGGGAAACATTTCAAACCAAAGTGCTAGTGGGACTATTGACTCATGTACTGGATCTACTGGTAGCATTGAGATGCAGTTCAATGAAGGTATGCAGACTCGGAGTGAAGAAATCATAGACAAGAATAAAGAAATCTCTGAATTTGATGAGGATAAATGGCAACTGTAAGAGATTGGTATTTATTAATCTTATTATTGTATCCCATCATTCATATTACAAAAGCATATTACTTTTTGCAATTAGAATTTAATATTGATTTGTAATTGTATTTTTCAGCTTTCTATTTCTAGATTAAAAATAGCATAATAAAAGACCATACTGTGTTTATTGATACAAAGATGTTTATTGTTTATTTAGACATGTTTGAGTCTCAAATCTGTGTGATACATTTCAAAACCATATGATACAATTCATTAAATAGTAATACACATGTTGAGAACTTAGATTTTCATTAATTCTTTCAAAATATAACCATATGATACAATTCATTCAATAGTAATACATTTCAGAACCATGTCTTGTAATAAAATATAGCCATATGATACAATTCATTCAATAGTAATACACCAATCTGTGTGATTCTCCATGCAAAAGTCAATACAAAGTTTCATAACCCTTTGCAAATGACCCTAAATTCCCTTTTATAGAAACAAGGGAGCAACAACAGCTTTAGGTTGAATTGCAACATGTGAAGACTCAACATCAAAATCACAAACTCAGCATAGATTTACATGGCCATCACAAGCATGATTAGCAATTTAACAATTGCTACATGTTTGATGTGTCTTGTTCAAAAAACAGAGTTCAAAATTAAATATTAATTCATGTCATGACAAGAAATATAGATAATAGCAATGCCCAAAACCTAGTAATCAGAAATAGAGAAATGCAGAAATGTTAAAGCTTGGGAGAATTTAGAATATAAATTTACAAGCCAAGGTTTTTCACTGTGCATCATAGATTCATAGGCTGGATTAGCAATTTAGCAATAGTGAGTGCTGGTTTTTTCCTATTCATAAAACAAAGTTATTTCAAGCGATGTCAAATTCCAAACAGAAAAAACATAAAACGTTGAAATTAAGAGTAAAAGAAGAAAATTGTGCAATACATACTATGATTCTTAAGATTTCTGTGCCAGTTTTTGTAGGGTGCTCCACTCTTTGTCTTATGGAAGGTCAATATTTTGTAAACTATGGAAAGTCAACTACAACTTCATCAACATTCCATATTTAGAAGAGTGACTTGACATCACTATTTCACCCAACACCGAATTCAAAGTTGTAAATGGTTGGATAAATTCTAGAAAGATTTGGGGAGTTGTGTCCTTAGGAAGCAAGTATAAATCAGATTTCATTTTTATCTACATGCTTTTTTTGTAAGCTTCTTTTCCAATGAATTTATTTGATGGGTCAACGGTCTTAGGAAAACCAAGTTTAATGAAATTATTTTTCTTTTCTTGCAGCTTCAATATCTTTTTGCCATATTTTTCCATAACTTCTGATGTTTCCCTTACTTTCTAGCATTTTTGAATGATAGATGATGTCTTAACTGTGGCATTAATGTGGCTCTTAATTCCCTTGGATGCCAAGTAGTTGTCACTGGTACTGTAGACTACTTGCAGAATCTGTTTTGCCATATCCTCTTTTGAATAAACATGTATGCTCTTGTCAAAGTGCCCTTTGATTTTCATATAAATTACTCTCAGACTTTCATTCAATTCAAACCATTCACACAACTTGTCACTCCTCTGCATTATTTGCTGCCAAATGTTTTCTTGTATATACTTCATTGTATTTTTCATATTATCTTTCAATCTATCCTCCAAAGTTTTAATTTTATCATTTGCATTGTGCAAGTCTTCTTTCATTTGTTCACATTTTTTTCTTTCTTCCTCTACTTCCTCTTGCAAATGTTTTTCTTTTTCTTTCTCATGATCCAATAGGTCCTATGTTTTTCTTACTTCGGCAACAACAGACTCATAACTTTTGTATAATTTTTGAAAACTAGCTCTTTCCTCGTCATTTTTTTTATTGCTTTTGGCCAGTTTTTCTCTCAAGTCCTTCAATTCTGCATCCATCCTCTCCTTCTCTACAATTTCTACTGCAAAGCCCGAATTTTTTATCCTTTTCTATAAATCATTGCACTTGTTATCTGTTGCTTTCTTTTTTTATTTTTTTGTTTGTCGAGTCTGCCTGTAACTTTTCTATTTGTTTCTCTAGTTTATTTTTTTCTCTCTCCACCTTTAGTAGTGAAGCGTAGATCACTGAATTAGTCCTTTTTGACACACTAATTTTTTCCACATTATGTACTTTGGAAAAATCCACTTGGAGGGTGCTAACTTAAAATTCAGAGGGATCTATCTAACTATGTGGTGGATTTTTATCTTTAGTTGGGGGCATAACAACCATAAAATCCATCATATCTTTGTGTGGTTCATATGTTGGAAATACCTTATTCCTTGCAGGTTGTTCATCTAAAACTTCAGTCAGGACAACCCTATGAAATACTCTCTCTTTTTCTTTATTTACATTTGTTGTGTGTTCAAATTTTTCATAGTAATCACGAAATTGAAAATCTGGGCTTGCTGAAGCAATTGAATGTTTGAAAGTTGACATAGGAATAGTAGAGACTCCAGTTCCACTTATGCATGTGGTTTTAACTAATGCATTACTAGGATTACCAACAACCTTTCCTAATCCTGTCCCACTGACACTATCATGTGTAGTTTTCATAATCTTTTAAGGTGTGTGATCTGAAGCTACAAATGATTGATTTGTAGTGTCAGTGGCACTTGATATAGGATTCTCAATAGTATGAGATTGATTATCTACCACTAGTGGCCTCTTGCAAGTGATATTTTGTTGTTTCCCTTGTCCAACACCAAGACAACTAGTATCAGTAGTAGTACCCATGCCAACCCTACCAATCATAGCAGAACTTGACTGAACAATAATAGGAATACTATCCCCAGATTCCCCGCCAGTGGCAGTGGCACTTGATTCACCACCAATGGGAATACCATGATGTGGTGGTGGTTGTGGATTTGAACCTGAAATAAATGTAGGTGGACCCTGAGGGTAATGAGTAGTACCTTTCTGTGATGAATCTGAAGAATCAAGTCCAATGATTGGTTTAATAGGAGCTTTTGATTTTGAATCTGATGGAAGTTGTACCTCAAGTGGATACCAAATGCCTTCTCCTCTGGTACCTAGACCACCACCTTCAAAACCCATTTTTTCCAGAATGTTTGCCCCTTTGCTATATTTTTCTCTCATGGACTCATTGACTTCACCTAATATTTTAGGGATTGTACTAGTTGTTGGAATGGGCTCAACCTCATACTCATCATCATCTTCACTCCCATCATATGTTATTGTGGGATGCTCCATATTCCACAATTTGCTAAACTCTTCATCCTCGTCGATGGTCTCAAATTCTACATTGGTCTTTGCTTCATCGAGATTCTTCCTCATAGTCCAAAAATCATTTATTTTGGTTTGAGTCCAATAACTCTCTTTACATTCTTGCAGAATTGATTTGGGAATAGATTTGTTAGATAGATTAGCATATTTTTGGTCAAAATTGTAGGACCTCCTATTTTGGATGCCCTGGCTAGCCTCAGTTGTCCTCTATGTGTGCAATCCCATAATTTTTGATGACATTTCTACCATTGAAATTTTATTGTCAGCAGCAATTTTCTCCATCTCTTTTTTTACCTCATCCTAGGAGTCCATGTTTCTAAGCTTTTCTAGCAATGGTTTACTTTCATGTTGACATAACGCTGAAGAGTTCCCATTTTTCTTAAGCCTTGCTTGAACTACACCGATTGGATCATACTGCCAGAGACCCTCATCATCAAAGCTAAAAATGTCAAAAAATCATGTGCCACATTAAATGCTTTTCTCTCAAATGTGAACCCTCCACATGAGAAAGGCAAGGAAGGAAATATGCTCTTCTTTTGCTAACCATGGAAGTGCCTATCTGTGCTCTCACATGGTTGTACATATTCCAATGCAAATACCCTCTCTATCACAGGTATTGGAAGTCTATGTGGTTTTACTGCTGATTCATAAAACCTTAACATAGTGAATTCTTCCATGAAGAACCAATCAAACAATTGTATTTGACTTCCGAGTTGAATGCAATCTCTACAAGACATAGGCAATCTAGGCATTGGAGTGCTTGTAATTTCATTGTACATTGGTACCAAAAAGAAGTCTACAAAATGGTTGTAGTTCTTTCTATTATCATGCATCATTATCTTTGGTGTCCATTCATATATTGGACACTCTGTTCTATTCCAAGTCTTCTCATCAATCTTATAGTTCACAATTTGAAGATTGTTGGTCTCGAATATTACATGATACTTGGATAGAAGGAGATAACACAAGTAGGATGAAAACCTAAATGTCTTACAAGAATCTTTTTTGATCATTAGTAATTGTTTTTGCATGGATTGAACAATGTGCTCAATAAAATTATATCTTACTGGCTGACCTACACAATGGATCCTAAAAATCATTACAAGAAGGCTTGCACCCACTTCCCTATCATTTTCCAATCCCAGGTAAAACGACAAGAAGGAAATAGTATCCCCAACCCATGGAACAAAAATGGTTCTGATCTAACTAAGTACAATGATTTATAAGAGCTTTGATAAATGAATATCTGCGACTTGAATTGAGACTCTCATAATTCCCTACTAGCTTTCCTAGGTCAATTTGGACATTTGAGTTTTGTGCTTCAAACCCTAGGTTCAACAAACGAGAAAATTCTCCCACGTTTATGGATAGAATTTCCTCTTTTGTATTTTTATTGACAATTGCTTTTTTATCTTCATCATAATTTTTCGGTGCAGAGCATGACAAAATCAGGGCAAGGGAATACTTCAAGTAACACCATGCTTCCCGATCTAGCATCCCACAATGCGATTTTATTTGTTCTTAGTTTTAACATTGAGTTGAAAACAGTAAACTTTCCCCTGGATGGATTTGCCACCTTATTAGACAATGCATATCTAATATCTATGATACGCTTTTCACCATGGATAGCAGGGTCATAAATATCATGGAATTCATCAGTGAAACCTGGTGTTTTAACCAGTTTGGTTAGGTACATTTTTTTTTCACTTGACTTCTTGTTGAACTACTGCTTCCCATTTTCCCCATCATTGTTATTGTTAATAATTCAAAATAATGCTAGATGCAAACCTGAAATTGCTAACCCTCAAATTGGACCACGAGATTAAAAAAATTTAAAAAGGCAAGATGTGTTCTAGATTTTACCCGAAATTTCTATTTCACTAAATTGGCGCAGACAATCTCTGTTGCAACATGAATTCCTCAATCTAGTAGTTGTTTCAGAATCTCCCTCAATTTATGGGTTTGTCCATAAAATGAAATACAATTATGATTTATGAGTCACTTATTTTGAAAACTTTGAAAGGTATAAAAGTAATACAAGGAAAAATATCTAGAATCATGTTGTAATCATATTAATTATTATTAATAAATATTTTCCGTTGAAGGACAAAACATTCATTACTTCACTTTCAGTCTAAATTCTAAGGACATTAAATGTAAACCGTTCAATTCCAGGCGAAGTTCTCACAAATGCGTCCACTTCCCACATTTGGGCTAAAATCCACCCTAAGTCGTTGATCTTTTCTCATCCAACGGACGATGGTACCTATTGTCAGATGTCGTGGGTCCCATGACTTCTGCCATTTTTTTGGGCATGTCAGCACACTCGAGTCACTTTTCGGGACTGTTTTTTAAGTCTGTTTAATCATTTTAAACTTTTGCCCGAAAAAGAGCTTTATAGACTAAATTATATTTAATTAAATTTAAAACATTGAATTATGGGCGAAGTTCTCACAAATGTGTTCACTTCCCACATTCGGGCCGAAATCCACCCTAAGTCATTGATCTTTGTTCATCCAACGGACGATGGTACCTATTGTCAGATGTCGTGGGCCCATGACTTCTGCCATTTTTTGGGCACGTCACCACACTCGAGTCACTTTTCGGGAGTCGGGATTGTTTTTTAAGTTTGTTTAATCATTTTAAACTTCCGCCCAAAAAAGAGCTTTATAGACTTAATTATATTTAATTAAATTTAAAACATTCAATTCCGGGCGAAGTTCTCACAAATGTGTTCACTTCCCACATTCGGGCCGAAATCCACCCTAAGTCGTTGATCTTTGTTCATCCAACGGACGATGGTACCTCTTGTCAGATGTCGTGGGCCCATGATTTCTGCCATTTTTCGGGCACGTCACCACACTTGAGTCACTTTTTGGGAGTCAGGACTATTTTTTAAGTTTGTTTAATCATTTTAAACTTCCTCCCGAAAAAGAGCTTTATAGACTTAATTATATTTAATTAAATTTAAAATGTTCAATTCCGGGTGAATTTCTCACAAATGTGTTCACTTCCCACATTTGGGCCAAAATCCACCCTAAGTCATTGATCTTTGCTCATCCAACGGACGATGGTCCCTATTGTCAAATGTTGTGGGTCCCATAACTTCTACCATTTTTTACGCACATCACCATACTCGTGTCACTTTTTGGGACTATTTTTTAAGTCTGTTTAATCATTTAAAATTTTAAACTTCCGCCTGAAAAGGAGCTTTATAGACTTAATTATATTAAATTAAATTTAAAACGTTCAATTCCGGGCGAAGTTCTCACAAATGTGTTCACTTCCCACATTCGGGCCAAAATCCACCCTAAGTCGTTGATCTTTGCTCATCCAATGGATGATGGTACTTGTTGTCAGATGTCATGGGTCCCATAATAAGAGACATTTAAAGATGTGCAAGAGTATGAGATAACTATTAAATATAATGTTAATATTGTTTGTAAAAATATGAAATTCAAAAATAGTAAAGAACATGAAACTTAGTTTCTAGAATTAAAAAAATAACTAAATAAAAATATAAATTTTGATATACAATTTGAAAGGTAAAAGTTTAATATAAAAAAGAAAACATTCAATATTAAATCTAAAAAATTAATTTAAATTTTAACAAAATTCTTTAAAAATATGTTTACGATATATAATTTTAAAAAATAGTTTTAAAATATAGATAAAAGTTCAACATTAATTTAGTGTAATATAAATTTTAATTTATTTTATTTTAATAAATAAATAAAGACTAAAAATATATATAAAAGTTCAACATAAATTTAGTTTAATATAAATTTTAATTTAATATAATTTTATTGATAAATAATGTGGTGAATCTTATTGACAAACCTGCACCTCCTAAGGACCTATGCAATATGCATTACCTTTGATCCTAGATTCCTAGTGAGACTATTGAAATTTGAAACACCTGATGGCCCACTATAAGTCTATATATCACTGCAAAGATCAAAGACATACTCTCACAAGGGGTTCTTATTGATGATTGATCCAACATGTATGGTGAATGTAATAAGTTAAGAATATCTTTATACTTTACAATTGCATGAAGTAACATATTGATATGATAAATTTGATTTAGTGGTTAAGATCTTAGATGGTTTCTCTTGTCCTACTATAGGTTCTATTACTCTTCTCGTTAAGGTTGGTACTAAGTGCTTAGATGTCATTTTTTTCTATCATTCCTAAAAACCTACTTCAGATCAATTTTGTGTGAAGTTGGGACATCCTTGCCCTTGGTTCTCTTCCATGAAAGCGATCCCATCTACCCTTCATAAATGTCTCAAATTTCTTCATTATGACAAAATATTAACTATAAATCATAGCATGTACCCAGTACCAACCCACACATGCACTAGTTCAAAACTTCAACAATAAGTAAGTTGGTCTTTTAGTTTTAATTCACTTATTTTTCGCGAGATAGACTTTTGTTTTATATATATTTATAAAATTATAATCAACCATAATCAATGTACAAATAATTAATGGAACGAACTGAATTTTTTTTGTATATATTAAATATAGAGGAAGAAGCATTACATAAAAAAGATCACAGTATTAAATTCATTTTCATTGTTTAACAAAATATTGAAATAATGTAGCTCATGAGTCATAGACAAAAAGCATTTGAAAATTTTTCTTAAATAAAAATGAAATAGATTTATAGAAAGCATTTTTATATCCATAAGACTCTAAGAGGCAAACTAAAACAAACTGGAATTTGAAAAGTTATCATTAATATTTATGCTTTGGAATTTTACAATTTTAACATCTGAGACTTGAGTCTCTCAAAAACTTAAAAGCCAAAATGAGTGAGCCACTGAGCCTGTGAGGTTTGAGGACATAGGCAAAACAAACTACTAGGGGGTCGTGGCTAGGGCACAGGTAGTGGATGATTTACAACTTTGCCCTAAGAATCTAGCCCTCCCTCCATGTAGAATTCTTCAAATAGCATAAGCCAAGAGAATTCTTCAAGCCAAGTGTAGTTTGGAAATTCATCTAGGAGCAACCATTTCCAGAGGAAGTCCCTGCCAATCCACGCCCATTTCCTGTGAGGCGTCAAGTGCTTCGCATTCAGGTTCAGGAGAACCGGTTTCCTGGCCACTGGCACTGTTTGGTCAAGGAGGAGAAGCTTGGATAATTCACTCGCCCAAGGGATCCCCACCCCTACTTTTGCAAGGACGACAACAGTAATGTCATCTCCAAGGAAGTCTTCCTTAAAAACCTTTCTCAACAACATCAACATATCCACCTTGTCTCCTCTGAGGTCTAGAAGAGATGCCAAGAACTGGGATGTAATGTTCGTGTTAACACGTTATCTATTTTCATTTCGCAGAAACTCTCTGCCCAGCACCATCCGCACAGCCTCATTAGTGAATGACCCAACCTCCTTGCAGACTGATTGGAGGGTTGGGTCTCTCACGAAGCCCAGAAAGGCCCTCTGGTCCTCTGCAGAAATGCTTCTCAAGTGGATGCGAGTGTCCATCTTGAGAAATCAGATTAACAAATTAAACAACCTGAGCCTATAAACCTAAACTAGAGGAAGAATTTAAATACTGTGAGCTCCGACGATTTATCTACCAAATGGAAAAGGCTAATTGAAGACGAAAGAAGAAAAGATCGTATATAAATAATTGAATCTCTTGACTGTAATAATTACTTCTCTAACCGTATTAATTGCTTTAAATTTTTTTAAATCTTTCGTATCTCTGCAAATACTTCCCACAAATGCACGAGTGTGTGAAATTGGAAACAACTATAAACTAGTACCAAGTTGGCAAGTGGGTATGTGCACCAAGTTGTGGTACCAAAAGGGGGTCTTAAGATGCCACTTTTTTTTTTTCTGAAATCAGAAAAGTCTGAACTTCAACGACAAATTGAAGATAGTTACACTCCAAATTTGAAGATGCAACAATAACAAGAGTTAGAGTGCTTCGAGTCTAGTTTCTAAACTACTAATTTTTTTGAAAATGGTGGAGATTAAGGGCTTCAAAAAGGGGGGCCACAAAAAGTTGTCCTATTTTTATGCAAACAACATAACATAGTGTCTGTTGTGGCCCCCCTAAAATGTTAACTTTTTTTTTGAATTTTTAAAATCACTTCAGTGAGAAATTAGCTAACACCTTGTAGTTTATGCCAGATTTTTCAGCTAATTTTTTAATGAGTATATGATTTTTTACTAATTTTCAAAGTGGACATATCCTGAAAAATAGAAATTTGAGCGTGCTCCCCCCTAAAATCATTGAAAACGAATCAAAAATCAAAACTTTTTTTTTAATTATGTATAATGGAGTTTTCTAAAAATGTAAGTTTTTTCAAAATCTGATGAACGCGTAAAAATCTATACCCAAAATAGTGCATGTTGGTTTTTGACAAAAAACGGACACACTGACAAAAGAAATTATAGATGAAAGACTTAACGAAATCAAAATTTGAAATAAATTACATTGTTGGATAGCTAAGAGGGAGCTCAAGTTTACCACGGTATTTTTTTTAACTTCATTGAAACACATGCAAACCTGATAGAGAGCACGACCAAAAATATGTCAAAATTTTCAATGTTCTGATAAAAACACATCTCTAGCCTGAAATGGTCATCCAAACCTTTGGGTTGGATGCCCAAGGAAAATCCAACAAATAGGTGTGGCGTTTCCCAAAGCGGGCCATTTGGCGTGCGCCAAATATGGCGCTCGCCCTATTTGGCGTGCGCCAAATGTGATGAATGGATTTTTCCATTTGGAGCGCACCAAATATGGTCCATATTCCACATTTGGTGTGCGCCAAATAGGGAGAGCACCAAATGTGTACATAGAAACCCCCATCTCACCTCTCCCTTCCTTATCTCCCTTCCCTCGTAGTTCCATCTATCTCTATGAACTAGATCTCATATTCTCTCTCTCCCCTTACCTCTTCTTGGGCTCTTCATTCTTATAGATACATACTCTTCTTTGTCCCTCCCCTCTCTAGCTCTCACAATTCCCTTATTCTCCTATCCCTCGAGCTATCTCCCTCTTCATCCTTACACCCATCTAATTCCCTCTCTCACCTCTTTCCCTCAGTTTCTTACTCACTCCCTCCTCTCTCTAGGTCCTAAGGGGTCATAGGACACCATATGAACCCTTAGGACACAATATAACCCCTAACAACACTTAAGGGGTCATAGGACACCATATCACCTCTTAGGTTACCATAGGACCCTTAAGGACACCATATTCTATCCTAAGTGGTCATAGGACACCATATGACCCCTTAGGACACCATATAGACCATAACGACACCATATGGTGTCTTAATGGGTCATAGGACACCATATGACCCCTTAGGTGTCGTGAGGGGTCATATTGTGTCCTAAGGGGTTATATGGTGTCCTATGACCCCTTAGGACACCATATGACCCCTTAGTACACCATATGGTGTCAGTATGGTTCGTATGGTGTCCTATGACCCCTTAGGATACCATATGAGCCCCTAGTACACCATATAGGGTCAGTATGGTCTTATGGTGTGCGATGATCCCTTAGGACACCATATGACCCCTTAGGACACCATACAATCCATAATGACAACATAAGGTGTCCTAAGGGGTCATATGGTGTCTTAAGGGGTCATAACACAACATATGACCCGTTAAGACACAATATGATCCCTAACAACATCTAAGGGGTCATATGGTGTCCTATGACCCCATAGTACACCATATGACCCCTTTGGACACCATACGACCCATAACGACACCATAATGTGTCCTAAGGGATCATATGGTGTCCTAAGGGGTCATAGGACACCATATGACCCCTTACGATACCATGTAACCCCTTAAAACACCATATGGTGTTGTTATGGGTCATATGGTGTCCTAAGGGGTCATATGGTGTCCTAACGGGTCATATAGTGTCATATGACCCCTTAGGATACCATATAACCCCTTATGTGTCGTTAGGGTTCACATTGTGTCCTAAGGGGTCATATGGTGTCCTATGACCCCTTAGGACACTATATGATCCCTTACGACACCATATGGTGTCATTATGGGTTGTATGGTTTCCTAAGGGGTCATATGGTGTCTTAAGGGGTCATAACACACCATATGACCCGTTAAGACACAATATGATCCCTAACAACACCTAAGGGGTAATATGATGTCCTATGGCCCCATAGGACACCATATGACTTCTTAGGACACCATACAACCCATAACAACACCATATTGTGTCCTAAGGGGTCATATGGTGTCCTAAGGAGTCATAGGACACCATATGACCCCTTACAACACCATGTGGCCCCTTAGAACACCATATAGTATCATTATGGGTCATATGGTGTCCTAACGGGTCATATAGTGTCCTATGACCCCTTAGGATACCATATAACCCCTTATGTGTCGTTAGGGTTCACATTGTATCCTAAGGGGTTATATGGTGTCCTATGGCCCCTTAGGACACTATATGACTCCTTAGGACACCATATGGTGTCATTATCGGTCGTATGGTGTCCTAAGGGGGACATATGGTGTCTTAAGGGGTCATAACACACCATATGACCTGTTAAGACACAATATGATCCCTAATGACACCTAAGGGTTCATATGGTGTCCTATGGCCCCATAGGACACCATATGACCCCTTATGATACCATATGACCCATAATGACACCATATTGTGTCCTAAGGGGTCATAGGACACCATATGAACCCTTATGACACCATGTGACCCCTTAGAACACCATATAGTGTTGTTATAGGTCATATGGTGTCCTAAGGGGTCATATGGTGTCCTAACAGGTCATATAGTGTCTTATGGCCCCTTAGGATACCATATAACCCCTTATGTGTCGTTAGGGTTCACATTATGTCCTAATGGGTCATATGGGACCTATGACCCCTTAGGACACTATATGACCCCTTAGGACACCATATGGTGTCATTATGGGTCGTATGGTGTCCTAAGGGGTTATATGGTGTCTTAAGGGCTCATAACACACCATATGACACATTAAGACACAATATGATCCCTAATGATGCCTAGTGGGTCATATGGTGTCCTATTACGACCCCTTAGGACACCATACAACCCATAACAACACCATATGACCCCCTACGACACCATGTGACCCCTTAGAACACCATATAGTGTCGTTATGGGTGATATGGTGTCTTAAGGGGTCACATGGTGTCCTAACAGGTCATATAGTGTCCTATGACCCCTTAGGGTACCATATAACCCCTTACGTGTCATTAGGGTTCACATTGTGTCCTAAGGGGTCATATGGTGTCCTATGACCCCTTAGGACACTATATGACCCCTTAGGACACTCTATGGTGTCATTATGGGTTGTATGGTGTCCTAAGGGGTCATATGGTGTCTTAAGGGATCATAACACACCATATGACCCATTCAAACACAATATGATCCCTAACAACACCTAAGGGGTCATACAGTGTCCTATGGCACCATAGGACACCATATGACCCCTTAGGACACCATACAACCCATAACGACACCATATTGTGTTCTAAGGGGTCATATGGTGTCCTAAGGGGTCATAAGATACCATATGACCCCTTACAACACCATGTGACCCCTTAGAACACCATATAGTGTCGTTATGGGTCATATGGTATCTTGAGGGGTCATATGGTGTCCTAACGGGTCATATAGTGTCCTATGACCCCTTAGGATACCATATAACCCCTTATGTGTTGTTAGGGCTCACATTGTGTCCTAAGGGGTCATATGGTGTCCTAGGACCCCTTAGGACACTATATGACCCCTTAGGACACCATATGGTGTCATTATGGGTCATATGGTGTCCTAAGGGGTCATATGGTGTCTTAAGGGGTCATAACACACCATATGACCCGTTAAGACACAATATGATCCCTAATGACACCTAAAAGGTTAAAAAAATTTAATGGAAGTCATTTGGTGAGCGCCATATTTGGCGCTAGCCAAATGAGTTTTACTAAAAAACGGTTATATGGGACCCTTGACCCATGATCCAAGCCCACATTCTCTTAATTTGTCTTCTTTTTCTGCATGATCAGACAAAAAAAATGCTTTTTGCATGGTGTTGACATTTTATGCAAGGTTATTTTATACATTCCATTAGCTCTCCACCACCTTTTTTTTTCATTTGGCAACGTCAAAGAGGAAGAACATAGTTTTTTTTTATCAAATTTGAATAATTGAGGTAATATTTTCTTGTTTTTAGAATTCAAATACTTATTAAGTTTTATTTTGTTTAAATGTTAGAATAAAAGTGTGAGTCAAAATTGATTATAATCCTATTAGATTTACATTAGATTTAACAATGCATTTGAAGGAAGTTGCATAAGAAAATTATTTGTTTAGTGGTTTAAAACAAAATTTGCAATTTCATACATCCTTTTTAAGATCTTATGAAATAATTTAAAAAGGAATACATGAAATAATTTCAATTTCATATATCCATTTTAACATATGCATAATTAGGACAGTCATAGATGCATTAGGAATGTCCTAACATAATTAGGACAATCATAGATCCATTAGGACTGCCCCTTACGCCTCTTGAAATCTCTTTATGAATTCACTTTATCATCTTTTATGTGCATGTACATGTAGAAATCATCATCATGTCGAAGGATCATGTAGTGATGTTGCACCTTATGGTTGAGAGATGCCGCTAGTTGTAACTATCCTTTAATTTGACAAAATGCATCTTATGCATGCCCTTCAGTACATTGTTGGGTCATGTTGTCCGTAAATAGGGTGTCCTAGTGGACCCAGCTAAGATTGCAGCCATTGTCAACCTGGAGGCCCCAACAAATGTCCATACGTTGCGGTCGACCCTTGGACACACCAGATACTACCAAAGATTCATTAAGGGATATACTACCATAACCACACTGCGACCGTTGAAGAAAACAAAGCACTTTGTCTAGGACAGAGAATGGCAAACCACTTTGGACATTTAAAAGGAAAAACTAGTAAGTGCCCCGATCCTTGCCCGATGTGGACAAGCGATTTCATTCCTCATTCTTCTGAATTGGACTCTAGAATTTTCTTGTGCATGTAGATGCCTCAGGTATAACTCTAGGAGCAATTCTGGTGCAACCTGGAGAAGGAAAGATGGATCACCCTATCTATTTCACCAGTAGAAAGTTGTCCAATGTAGCACCAAAAAATGTAACACCGGAAGAGCGTGAAGCTAAGAATGCAAAAAAAAAGAGAAGGAATGAAGCAACTTTGTGAACAAAGGAAATTGAATACCATAGAAGAAGAGGTGCCAATTGAAGAGGAACATGAAATATCCATCCAATCTAAGACAGACAAAATTGGCCACACAAAGGCAATGGATGCAAAACCTTCGTGCAATGAGACAATTGAATCCCGAGGTTGAGTGCATGTCTACCACAATTCAAGTTGAAGGCACCCCATCTCTTACATCTCAAGTTGAATGCACACCATCTCTTATTGGCACACCATTGGTGTCTACAACATCTAATATTGAATGCACTCCCTCTATGAAATTTGACGTTGCAAGTACTTCATGACTAACATCAAGTATTGGAGCTACACCATCTTGTACACCTCAATTTCAAGGTATGTCATCATTTTCATCTCCGGTTGAAGGTATGCCACCTATCCCTAATGTTGTTGACATTCCTAATCTTGAGGTAACTCAAAGTTTGAGAACACCTCCTAGAGTTTTGCATAGAAAGCCTAAGTATTTGATTGATATTGATGCTAATGTTTTGAAACCAATGGTTGACAAGATTCCAAAGCATACTTGTCAGAGACATGCTATCCGGATATGGAAAATATTTTTTGCACCTTTAAATGAGATAGGAAGATGTCAACTATTTGTTGAAATGATGAGAAATCTGAAATTTAGGCCCATAATGAAGATTCTTGGGCTAAGAACATCGATTGAATCAAGCAATAAATCTATTGTGAAGAATCTGATGAATGCATATGATACTGTTGGTTCTAACTCATGCACAAAAGATAGTAATGCCACACAATGTGTCATTACATCAACAATTGTAAGCACTCAAACTAAGAACGCTCACCTCCTTAGAAAGACAAGTAAACAATTGATGATAAATAGACAAACTCTAATGAGAGCTATGGGAAGGCGACAAAGAGTGGAGGATCCATAACAATGAGTTATGGGCATTTTCTGGTAGATTTCCACGGAAAGATAAAGCAATTGTTGAAGCCTTGAGATCCCTAATTGAAGATTTTTGGAAGAATAACACAAGGGTCTCTCCAAATCAAAGAGATGTTGTAAGAAGGAGGATTGGTAGTAAAATCCATGATCAACATCCGAAACATTTTTTGGATATGACTCAAACACAATTTTTTGCCAAGTTTCAACATATGTATCCTCAAATTAAAATTAGTCAAAGATTCTTTGAAATGGTAAAGCCTTTTTATATCAAAATAAATCACACATGCACAACTTGTTGTTGTAGAGTACATATTGAATTTTCTAACCATTATGATGTTTATCAACACATATGTATAGATTTGCATGCTAACAATGTTTCGCAGGAATGCAACATAAATGGTCCACCGACATCTTCAAGGGAATTCATATCTAGCATCTTATGTGAAAGAGTAGATGGCCAAGTATATTACAATAAGTGTTGCTTGGATGGCACATGTGTTGATTGTGGTGGATTGCGACATTTACAAATTTGTCAACATATGGATATTGGACAAGAAATTGGTAATGAAATAGTAGAAATTGGTAATGAAATTAATAATATTTGGAAAATATAAGACAGTGGCCTACATGCTAAAAGATGGAAAAGAAGCAAAAAGGCATGAATTGGTTAGTGAGAAGATTCCAGTGTATCAGTTTATGGGCATCTTTCATGAGAATATAGTTTATGAGTATGCGAGGCATAACCATCGAGCTCGTTGGTTGGACTCACAATTTGAGCTATGGAAGGACACATTTCCACTTCATACAATCATTTCAATTGTTGACTCTGTAGAGAAGTACACACTACAACTGTAGAACGAGGTGCAATCACAATATTACAACTCCACACAAGTTGCTATATTTGTGCATATAGAATTCATTCATGCACATGATAGTATGGAAGAGGATAGGCAGATATTGAGGGAGTATCATTTTTACATCAGTGATGATCGTTCACACTGTACAGAGTTTGTACAAGGTTGTTTTCAGATATTCTATGATGATTTGGCTAGCCGAGGCATATCATTCTGTCAACATATCATATGGTCAAATAATTGTGCATCACAATTTAAGAACTCTTGGATGTTTTATTGGTTGAGTAGGATGCATAAGTTGACTTCTATTCAACATATGTGAAATTTCTCTGAGGTTGGGCATGGAAAAGGGGAGCATGATGGTGTAGGAGCATGTATTAAAAGAGCTTTAGCATGAGAAGAGTTAAATTACAAAGGGAATACAAACTTGAAAGATGCAAAATCAATTGTTCAATGGTGCAATGGTGCAATTGGTCCAGGTAATAAAGGTAAGTCTTCAGTTCGTAGATTTTTTTGGTTGGTAGATGATACTAACATTGCAAAATTAGAAGATTGTTGTACATTGACAGGATCGAGTGAGCTACTCTCTTTCAAAAGCTCTAATGTAGGTTCATGGACTATCCATACATGATGGATGGCATGTTATTGTTCTTCATGTAGATATGGTGCCTATAATGAGTGTGAGTCAAAGGAGTGGGTGGACGAATGGTGTATGAGGCCTCTAATCCCACTTGAGACATACCGACCTCTGAGTGCACTACAACTAACATAGATGGAAGCATCAGTTGACTTTAAACATGTGTCAAATTTAGTCCAACTAGGTAAATTATCCACATGCAATTTTTTGTACTTTAATATTTTACCTTAGTTGTTTGCTAAATTCTTCTCACTTTATCATTGCAGGGCATGTTTATGCAGTAATTGCAGCTGAAGACAATGAAGAAGGAACAGATTATTACCTGTGTCATTGTGTGGATGCAAAAAAGAAATTGGATGGCCCTATGGTAGATGGAGAAAATTTTGAGTACCCCATAGGATCAGTAGTTGTTACTGGTACATGGCTTAGAAGGTACCTAGTGAAGAAGTCTAACTTGTGGTTGTTCGAGGACTTCGAGACACATAGGAAGATTCTTCATTATTATAACCTTGTTGTAGCTTCAAATGTTCATTTGATCAGATATGGGGGTAGACCACTAAACAAGAACCTATGGAAGGTTCGTGAGTCTGACCATGAGGCCATACTAGACACGATAAAGAGTAGAGCAGATCCAGATGGTTCATTGGATTAAATGTAAATGTAAAAAATTGTAATATCAATCTTATTTGGATATATGTACATGACTTGTATTTTTTTACTACTCGAGGCATTGTAATATAAAAAATTGTGTTTTTGTCTTGTTTTGTGTGATTTTATGTAAATAATGTCATTTTGGACCATTAGAGATCACATGGGATCATTTCGTGAAGTATACCCTGCTAATATGGTAAAAGATGTAAAAGTTGCTCATTTGTTGTCAATCACTCAAAGTGTGAAAAATTGTCAAAATTCGGCATCATTTTTCTTGATGTTAGTGATATGTAAGAATGATTCGTCTAATTCTACAAGGTCGTGTTATGGCACTCTAAAAAATTCTCTCTTAGTTTCGGTAGACTCGGATCTAGTTGCTCATGGTGACACTTTCTCGGTTGCAACAAAAAGTGTCAGATGAGTTCAATGAAAAGTTGCACAATACCCCATCTTTCAATCCACTCATCGTAGCACTGAACCGTCAGCTCATACATTGGGGTGGCTGGGTTTATGCTAGGAATGCCTTCCTTTTGCTCTCCAACTCGCCCGATCATTGCGAGCCACACCCTGGTAGCAAAATCGCCTAAGTGGTCAAGATGCTCAAAGTTGTCAATATTCGGCATAACATTTCTTAGTGCCTGTTAATCATAAGAACAAGTCATCTGATCCTCCAGGGTCATGTTATGGCACTCTAAAAAAGCCTCTCTCAGTTTTGATAGACTAGGATCCAGTTGCTCGTGGTGACACTTTCTCGATTGCGACAAAAAGCGTCAGATGAGTTCAATGGAAAGTTGCACAATACCCCATCTTTCAATCCGCTCATCATAGCACCAAACCATCAGCTCGTACACATTAGGGTGGTTGAGTTTATGCTAGGAATGCCTTCTTTTTTCTCTCCAACTCGCCCGATGGTTGCGGGCCACACCCTAGCAGCGAAATCACCTAAGTGCTCAAGTTGCTCAAAGTTGTCAATATTCAGCATTGCATTTCTCGATGCTCGTTAATCATAAGAATGATCTGTTTGATCCTATGGGGTCATGTTATGGCACTCTAAAAAATCCTCTCTCGGTTTTGGTAGACTCGGATCTAGTTGTTCATGGAGACACTTTGTTGGTTGCGACAAAAAGCGTCAGATGAGTTCAATGAAAAGTTGCACAATGCCCCATCTTTCAATCCACTCATCACGACACCAAACCGTTAGCTCATACACATTAGGGTGGCCGGGTTTACGCTAGGAATTCCTTCCTTTTTCTCTCCAACTTGCTCGATCGTTGCGGGCCACACCCTGGCAGCGAAATTGCCTAAGTGCTCAAGATGCTCAAAGCTGTCAATATTTGGCATCAGATTTCTTGGCGCCCATTAATCATAAGAGCAAGCCATCTAATCCTATGGGGTCATGTTATGGCACTCTAAAAAATCCTCTCTCAGTTTCGGTAGACTCATATCCAATTGCTCATGGTGACACTTTCT
Source organism: Cryptomeria japonica (assembly GCF_030272615.1). Taxonomy (NCBI): domain Eukaryota; kingdom Viridiplantae; phylum Streptophyta; class Pinopsida; order Cupressales; family Cupressaceae; genus Cryptomeria; species Cryptomeria japonica. The sequence continues at coordinate 296,792,436 of NC_081413.1, read as the reverse complement.
CGGTTGCGACAAAAAGCGTCTGATAAGTTCAATGAAAAGTTGCACAATACCCCTTCTTTCAATCCACTCATCACGACACCAAACTGTCAACTCGTACATGTTGGGGTGGTTGGGTTTATGCTATTAATGGCTTCCTTTTTCACTCCAACTCGCTCGATTGTTGTGGGCCACACCCTAGCAGCAAAATCGCCTAAGTGCTCAAGATGCTCAAAGTTGTCAATATTTGGCATCGCGTTTCTCGGTGCCCGTTAATCATAAGAATTGTGATATTTTGCCAAGATCAAGAGGCAATGGAAAGCACAAATAAGAGAGAACAAAATAGATGATAGAAATAAACTGTATTCTATCAAGATGAAAAATATGATCAACCAGATCATTAAGCATTACATACAATGAATATAAGTAATAAGTTTGCTTATATAGGCAAGGCTATATGGATATGTGAGCACACAAACATGACATGTGGCTCAATAAGAAACAAGGGTAGGTAGGAAATAGGTGTGGGTAGGTAGGAGAAACAATATAATAGTCCACATGAGGTGGATCACCCACTGAATGTGGAGTGTAACAACAAGATCAACACCATAAAAGGCGGAAATTCTCCTACACACACTATCCTAATGTGGCACAAACACCCAAGTGTCTCATACCCAAACTACTATGAAATGCATTTCCTAAGTAAACTTAAGTAAGTGTAATAATAAGCAAGATGAATAATTATTTACACCAACACCCCCCCTTAAGTGCAACTTAGGGGAATGCACTTAAGTCTACAATGCAACTAAGCAATGCAAGATGGGTCCTGGCTACTAGGCCAAGTTAGGTACCCATGTACAAATGCAAATGCATGCAAACCAATGCAATGAAATCTCTCACAAAGTGGGGAAAGAGAGAAAAAACCAATGGTAAAAAACCCTCCCCCAAAAGAGAGATGAAAGCTATACAAGAGAACTCTCATAGAAGAATGTGAAGGACAAAACCCCATGTGAGGAAAAAGTCCCCCCCATATGAGAGAAGAAGAGAAGCTAGGAAGCCCCCCCTCAATGTGGAATCTACACCAATGATAGAAGCTCGATGTATGAAGAAACTCCTCCATGAACATCAAAAAATATTCCTCCCCTTAGGAAGAAACAAATCCAAAGGTGTATCCATGAAGTCTCTCCAATCATGAAGGGAAGATTTATGAAGAAAACTCATGATGAAAGTAATCTCTGAAAACTGCTCAAGTATCCCCATGTCGATGCTAAAAGATACCCCCTCCAAAGGTGGTAAAATGTGTCACACTGCTGAAAAAGGCACTCCAAGATCTAGTGGAGATGGATGTAGAACATGTCCCAAAGACTCACATGTCTCCTCAAAAAAAAAGAGACCTCCTCCAACTGTTGTACATAAGTATCCACAATCATGTCAACCTCGAAAGAATGATCATGTAGAGAATGAACAAGAGGGCCAAAGTGTTCCCTCACAACAATCAAAGAAGGATCACCTTCATCAAAGAGAAGATGAATGTCATCAATGATGTCTCCCAAATCTGCAATGTAGGATTCCACAAACAAACCTGCAATGTCTGTCAAGTAACCATCCCATGAATCTGAAGCTGGAAGACAATAAATATCTTGCTGCACTAAATCACATGAAGACAAAACTGTTGCACTATCTGCATCATCAGGTGCAATAGGTGATGTGATATCAATATGAGGAGATGAAATACAAGACTCAAGAATGGATTCACATGTGAGAATCCCCATGTTCAAGTGCCCAAAGTTCTCCTCAAATTTTGAACCATCACAAGAAGTGTGATCATCATGTGTAGAATCATCAAATGTGAAATCATCATCATCAAAAAAAATCTGAAAAGGAGTATAACTAAGATGCATGATCAACCACCCCAGTCACAATGATAGCTCTAGTCTCCAAATCTCTAATGAAAACTGACTCGGGTGTGAACTCCACAACTCTCTTAGTTGCGCCATGTGTGATTTGACAGATAGAAAGGAGATTGTTTGT